>NW_012121932.1:1028494-1037973 GCF_000951035.1 Colobus angolensis palliatus | reverse complement strand
AGGAAGGAAGAAAGGAAGGAAGGAAGGGGCAGAGAAATAGAAACACAGAGAGAGAGAAAGAAGAAGAAAGGAAGAAAATATATGAAACAAATTTGGTGGTATAGACAGATATGTGTGTGTGTATGTGCATGTGAGTGCATGCATATGTGTGTGTATTATAGAAGCAGTAAGAAGAATTAAAGCACCTCTTCATTAGAAGTCCCATATTTTCTTTCTTTTTCCTCTCTGCTTTTCTTAGAGAGCTGTCTAATGGGGATCTGACACATTCCAGCCACCATATTCTCAGTTTGGTTTTATATCCTCCACTGTGTGTGTGTGTGTGAGGGGTCCACAGAGTTATAGTGAAAAAGACTGATAACAGCGTTTACCCTGTGAGTGACTCCACTCCAGGCCCCAAGGGAAAGCTTCAGCCGACAGTTTCCTTAAGCTTGGGAGAGGGAGTGCATGACAGCCAGGCTCCCTCGTCACCTAATCACATCTCCGCCGGTTGGGCTGTTCTCCACTCCCTGCAGCCTCTGCCCAGGCAGACAGGAGGTGTGGAAAAGAAGGGGAGTTTGCAGGCCTCCGGTGGTACTGCCTGTATCCACACCAGCTACCGTCACTCTCCTGTAGCAATGGATGTGAAAAATCACACTGGGATGGAGAAACCCTCTTAAACCAGAGCCTAGTAGAGCATTGCCTGCAAGGCAGACCACACAGAGGGATGGCAAGTCTGTCACCATGCCAGGAAAAGCTGGTTGTGGATGTGTTACACAGAGCTGAAGGGCTGAGGAGCAGTGATTTGCAGAGGACCCGGTAGCCAGCTCTTGGCTAGCACTGTGCGGGGTAATAAGATGGTCTCCACCGTCTAAAAAGGTTGCAACAGAGGAAAGGGGGACTTCAGCCTGAGAGAAAGAAGCATGGCATGCACAAGTCCCCTGGAGAAGAGAGACAAAGGAAGGCACCCAAGGACAGATGCTAGGCTAGTGAAGAGGTTTTTAGCTGTTCCAGTGGAGAGGGAAGAGTGTGTTGTCGGCAGAAGGAGCACATCTAGCCTATTATGAAGGTTCTCAGGCAGTGTCAGGTGACAAGGTTGTGGAGTTAGAGTCAGCCTAGCAAAAGAACTCCCCTAAAGTGCTTTGAAATACAAGAGAAGTGTTGTCAGCCTTGCTGAGTGGTAGCAGTAGTGGTGGATGATATAACTTGATAAGCCTTTTTCATAACTCATTTCTGGTACTGTGTAATTGACTGAAATACACATCCGCTGTGTTTGTGTCCATTTGACTTTGTTTCCTGGGAAAGTGCTATGAACTAAATTGCATCCCTCCCACAATTCATATGTTGAAGCCCTAACCCCCAAGATGACTATATTTGGGGTGGGGATATAATTAAGGTTAAATAAGGTCATAAGGAGGCACCCCTGATGGGGCCAGCATGCTTATTGGAAGACACACCAGAGCTTGCTCTCCCTGTTTCCCTACCATGTGAGGTCATGGTGTGAAAGCCGGCCAGGAGGAGAGTCCTCACCAGAAACCAAACTGGCCAGAACCTTGATCTTAGACTTGTAGCCTCCAGAACTGTGAGAAAATTAATTTCTGTCATTGAGCCACACAGATTATGGTATCTTGTTATAGCTGCCTGAGTAGATGACTAAGACAGGGACCTGGGGTAAGGTGGGGCAGGTGCTGGACCCAGGCTCAGGGAAGACTATAACCAGAGGCTGCTTGTAAAAGTTTGGATTTCTGTACGATGCAGAGGAGTTACCCCCAAGTGGCCCATCTGAGTCCCAGGGTTTGCATTTCAGGGACTGACATTTATTTTGAAAAGTCTGTAAACGTTTCTGAAGATGAAAAATGCTGTCTGGAAAGTGGTAGCATTAAATCAGAGGGTGAATAGAAGAGTAGAGAAGGAACTCAAGACAGAAAGAAAGAAAAAGATTATATTTGGCCTACAGAGAGTACAGTACTTTGGTACTGAATATTTCCTTTACAAATAAAATGCATGTCTCCTAAAACCTACTCCAAATGGAGTCATAGAAACTCAAACACTAAGCTCAGGGGAATTTGCCAGTGGGGAAAGAACATTTTGGTGATATTTGTGATTTAGTTTTCTCATAAAGAACTAGAAAGGAAATTAATTCAATGATTTGTTAAAAGTAGCCCAGAAAATGAGTCGATTGCTAGTGTCTTAGAGTTTTGTGGGGAATCCAGTTCCTGCTGGAGGCAGCAATCCTCTGGTATGTTTGAGGAGCTGAATTGTCATATTCTATTTGTGGTTGAGGTGGAGGAGCTGTCCCCTAGGTCGTATCCTGTAGAGACTAACAGTGACTACATCTCCCGCTTTCTTGCCATGTTGACTTTCCATTTTCAGTTTCCCCTTCTTTTCCAGTTTCACTTTGTGTCTTTGCTTTTTGCCTCATCTTACAAAGGAAGATGTGAATCATTTTTAATAAGGGACGAAATCGCGCCAGTCACCTTCTTCTCAATGCTGGTGTTATATTTGAACAAACCAGGGTTATTTGTGGTAAGGACAGCTGAGTAGAATCCCAAATGAAGCATGTGGATTAAGGCAATATGAAGTGTTCAGGTGAGAATTTAGAGCATCAGGAGTGAATCCAGTCACAGCAAACTCCAGCTGGCTCAGGCCATCAGTCCAACCTGAATCCCCTTCTAGATTCATTGGTAAGATCACAAAGAACTGTAAGTGATGGTGATAATTATGGCCCCCTTGAATTCAATATTCAGTATGTCTTGAAGAGAAGACAAGTGTTAAGCAAAGGGAAGGTAGAAGTCATAGGCATCATTGAAACAAAAGTGGAACAGCAAAACCCCAAAATCAAACCCACGTAAGGGAAGTATGTCTTACATTTCTTCTTACAGCATGGAGTATGCCTTCAATGAAAAGAAGCTACAATTATTTTGTGGTAGATACTAAGTGAGGCATTTTTGATCACGTTGTTCTGGATAGCAGCACTTTGAGAAGGTTATTATCCTCATTTGACAGATGAAACATTTGGGGCTCAAAGGGGTTGAGGACTATGTGTTTACAGTTTCCTCAGGTGCTCATGGTCCAGAGAACATCTTGAATCATCTTGGCTCCATAATTTTTGGGATTACATATACTTACAGAGATGGACAGTGGGTGTCGTTGCCCCACTGCGCTCCACCATGTGGCTGAAGGCCATGGCTTGGTTAGTTGTTTCTTAACATACATCTGCTGGCTGCAATTGCAAGCCAGGGGTGTGAGCTCCAGGCAGAAGGCAGACTCAGAGGCTGGCAGGAACTTCCAGAGACTTACTGGCAGAGGATACATTAGCTGTTCTCCCCCTTGACAATTGCCTTGGGCCCCTTGTGTTCCAGAGGGATGGATGATCCAGATGCAAAATTGAGTGAAGATGAAGATACAGATTGGAGAGAAAATGGATTGAGTCCATGGGGAACTTCCTTTGGGACATTACGTGAGCTGGCTGCTCACTCCTTCTCTCTTTCCCAACAAACTATGATGCCCTCAATAAACTATACATATTTACCAAGCAAATGTATCACGCACACTTTGAGACTCTTGCAATACTAACGGAATTAGATATTCTTTCTCTGTGCCTCTAAGATAAAAAGATGGTGAATATCACTATCAGGGTATTTGCTGTATTACCTGTGTATATTTGTCTCTCTGCCTTTCGCTGTGTGTGTATTCATTGGGAGCTTAGATTATATTATTATTAATCTTTGTGTTCGTAATGCTTAACAGAGTGCTTAAAAATGGTTTTTCAATAAAGAAATGTAGTTTTGGATAAAGAAATGAGGAAATGGCCATAACAAGCTTGTGTACTATTATTTTCAGGGAGACAAACAGATCCGAAGACAGATCTGGCCATTAAAAAGGCTGTGACATAAGTCTATGCTAGAGTGCAAAAAAGAAGTAGTAGGTGATTTTTGAGATCTTTTAAAAAACATAAATAGACTGTTTGCTAGATAGTTAGGTAGGGGAGCAGGTTGTAGAAGCACTATCAGTAAAAAAAAAAATTAGGTAAAGATACATTCACAATAACATAGAATAGCAATGTGGATGACAGAGATGGGGTGATATGAGAAATTTTCTGTGACAAGAACACAGGACGTGGGCAGAAGTTTGGCCAGGGAAAGGTCTAGAGCAGAGAATCCGTATGCCATACTAAGGAGATTAAACTGTATCTCAAGGGCAATGGAGGGCTGTTAGAGGGTTTTAAGTACAGAAGTGATTTAAATAGAACTACTTTTTTTTCCTTTCTTTTTATTTTTTTAAAGAAGGTCTCAGTTGATGATTATGTTCAGGAATGTTTGACAAGGTCAAGATCAGGGCAGACAAGTGTTTTAAGGAGAGAGAACAGTGGGCAGTATGTGGGAAAGAAAACCCAGAGGTCAGAGAAAGCTTGGTTCATAAAAGAGAAAAACATTCAGAGTAGAGAGGCTATACCAGGAGTTCCAAGAGAAATGCTTAGGGTCAGAGCTGCGGCAGGGACTGTGGGAGAGAGAAGAATGGCACAGGAGAATTCAAGGAGCAAAGACAGGCTGAATGGAGGCATTGACTGGATGTGCGGGAGAGGGAGAGACTGGGGTGGCTCCCACTCTGGTTTAAGTGACTGGGTGGACAGTGATATCACGCATGGCAATAAGAGAGATGGTAGAAGGGCAGATTTGGTGGGGGAGGGAGGACTCTGATCATGGGGTTTTGTCTATGTCGTTTTGAGGTGGTCCAATAAGCAGTGTGAGATTTAAGAGTGAGTTTTGAAATAGAAATGAGAACACTGGAGTCAGCAGCACATAGACAAGTAGAAGTTCAGGGAGTGAATGCGATTACCTGGGAGAAATCTCACTCAATGTGTCATGAAATAAAAACAGTGCTAAAAGTAAAACCCTGGAGTCAAGAGAGGGTGTCAACATTTAAGATGGAGTCAGGGGAAGATGAGCCAGCAAAGGAACTTCTGGGTTTCCACATTTATGACTGGAAAGAGAGAGAGAAAGTAGGGAGAAGATACAGAGATTTAAATCTAGGTTGAAGACTTAAAGGAAGGTGAAGTTTCCAAGCCTGCAAAGAGGGAGAGGTTGCTAATACAGCAGAGGTGGATGATACAGAGATGATGGTATGGGTGAAGATGGATGAAGGAGTTGGTCTTGTCATGAAAGGTGAATATTTTTTGCATGAAACCGTAGGGAAGGGGGTGTCAACTAGGGAAAGTGGAGGGAGGACTCCAGAATTAGTCATAGATTTTAGGAATGGGAATTCTCACCTTGGTGTTCTCAATGAAGTAGGAGGCAAGTTTCATTTGCTGAAAGAGGGGGTTGATGGTGGGAATGAAATAAGGAAGTTGGTAAAGAGGTGGACTGGCTACTTTGGGAATGGGGAGAGGCACCTCAGAAGGTATAAACACAGTTGAGAATTCGAACGGCTCCATGGAGTCCCCTGTACCTACTCACTTCCTTGAGGGAAAGTATGTTTCTGACTGTCAGAAAATAAAAAAGAAATTTCCACAATACATGAAATCAGGTAAATAGATTGTGAAACAGAAATCATATTTTATATTAAGGAAGTATGAGAATCCACAGAGTTTTTATATCAAGATTAAAAAAAAAACCAAGTAAGCTAAGCATTGGGAGATGTTGAGGCTGGAATCACCAGTGTCCAAAGATTGAAGAGGAGAGAAACAGCTAGTATGGATCATAGATATAAATCAATGTCATTGTGTTCCCTTAACTAACTAAGGAACAAACACATAAAAAATACTCTAAGCCTGAGTGTAAATAGGTGACCCTGCTATGCTAGTAAGCAATGTCGGTTTGGAGACCATAACTTTGAGGCAACACAAATTGAGACGGTTGTGTGGGTGCTTAATAGCTCATCGGAAAGAGTAATGTCAGACTGTAGATGGCCTGCCTGACCCAAAGCAGGGGGTTTTAGTGTCCTGTGCAGCAGGGTAGAGCAAAACTTCCCTCTCCGGAGAAGCAGCTGAGTCCTAAGCGGCAGGCCAGAGTCCAGATAAAAACATTGGATTAAAAACATGAACATCCTTTTCACAGTAAAACACACAGTGTTCTGGTAGGTCTAATCAAGACAAAAAATATAAATTGAATGTTGATGATCAATTGAAAAAACTCTTTGTGATCTAGTAATAGAAATGCGTTACCTTGATAGGATTTAAGATTTCTCTCTGAAACCAACAGCCAACATCGTACTTAAAAGTAAAATGGCAGAAGCATTCTTATTAAAGGTAGGAGCAAGATAAATATTACAGTTATCACAATTATTTGTTTAATAATATTCTAAAGTTACAGCCAATGAAAAGGGGCAGAAAAGAAAAATAAGAAATGTTACTATTGGAGAAGAAAGAAAAATGATCATTCTTTACAGACAATTCGATTGTCTGCCTAGAAAACCAATGAGAATAAACTAAAAAGTTATTTGAACTAATTAGAAAGTTGAGGAAGATGGTTGGTTATAAAATTAATATTAAAAAGTTTACTGCATGCAATAAATGATCAATTAGAAAGCACAATGAAAAAAAAGTCATGTTCACCAGAGTAAGGTAATTTAAAATATTTAGGGATAAATTTAATAAAATTTTGCAGAAGCTACATGAAAAATGGTTGAAGAATTTTACTGAGAGACCTCAAAAAACTTAAATAAATGGAAGCTTCTGCTGTATTCATGAAAAGTAAAACATAGTGCAGTATTATAGACGTTGATAATCCATGAAGAGATATATTAATTCAATGTGATTTATATGCAGATCCTCAATTGTTTTATAAAACTAGTTAAAATTATTATAACTTTACCTACACACATGATTTTATGAAAATAGCTGAGAAAACGCTTTGAAAAAATGAATGAGGGAAATCGTACCACCAGAGAGCTAAAAACTGTTGTAACTATACATTTGTACATTCATAGATAGAATCAGAAATAAACCCTAATATAATTAAGAACTTAGAATATGGCAAAGTTGGAATTCAAATTGGTAAAGAAAGGGTTGATTATTCATTATAGGATAAATGGCAATGAAAGTTACATCCCCAGTAGCCTAAGTACAGAAGCCTACCTGGATTGCCAGGCTCCACCCCTAAGGGTGTCTGCTGCTGTTGTTCACCTCCTAATAGCCCCTGTCTCTTGCCTCCTGGGCACATCCTCCATTGCTCCTGTCTGTCACAGTGGGAGCCACAGCAGTTTTAGAACCCAGAGGTGACCCAGCTGAGTCCATGGAACCCAAACTTTCTTAGCAGCTGCTTGGAGTGCTCAGGAAACACAGGTCAGAAGTGCAAACTTTAACCATTGCAAGAGAGAGTTGATGACAGATTCCTCACTCCTCATTCCCTCTCTATGCCACTGGACTCATGCTTTGGTTCTATCAGCCTGTGTTGACATCCTGCCATAGCTCTGTTTCCTGCGAAGCTGTGGCCCTCTCAGTAATGACATGCCATCTTTGATTTTTGCCTCCTCCTTCCCTTCCTCACTTTCCTTTTTATCTCACTCTTAATGCCCTGGGATTCTTCTCTCCTCAAACCTTGAACATGCAAACTTTGCCTCGGGCTCTGCTTTGAAAGAACTACAATTAAGACACATTCCTTCTTCCCTCATACCAAAATAAATCATACATGGGTTAGAGCATTACAATGTAAAAAAAAAAATCAAAAAGAAATATTAGTTTGCTGTATATCTAAACATCTATGTTATTGAAGTGTGGACAATATAATGCAAGAATTTAGTAGATTTGACTTTATACAAATCTAAAACCTCTGCAGGTTAGAAATATTATACAGTGGGTTGGCGCCAAGATGGCTGAATAAGAACAGCTCTAGCCTCCAGCTCCCAGCGTGAGTGACACAGAAGATGGGTGATTTCTGCATTTCCAACTGAGGTACCAGGTTCATCTCACTGGGGCGCGTTGGACAGTCAGTGCAAGATAGTGGGTGCAGCCCAATGAGTGAGAGCCGAAGCAGGGCGAGGCATCGCCTCACCTGGCAAGTGCAAAGGGGAAGGAAATTCCTTTTCCTAGTCAAGGGAAACCATGACACACAACACCTGAAAATCAGGTCACTCCCACCCTAATACTGCCCTTTACCAAGGGTCTTAGCAAATGGCACACCAGGAGATTATATCCCATGCCTGGCTTGGAGGGTGCCACGCCCACAGAGCCTCCCTCATTGCTAGCACAGCAGTCTGAGATCCAACTGCAAGGAGACAGCAAGGCTGGGGGAGGGGCACCTGCCATTGCTGAGGCTTAAGTAGTTAAACAAAGCAGCCGGGAAGCTCGAACTGGGTGGAGCCCACCACAGCTCAAGGAGGCCTGCCTGCCTCTGTAGACTCCACCCCTATGGATAGGGCATAGCTAACCAAAAAGCAGCAGAAACCTCTGCGGATGTAAATATCCCTGTCTGACAGCTTTGAAGAGAGTAGTGATTCTCCTAGCATGGAGGTTGAGATCTGAGAACTGACAGACTGTCTGCTCAAGTGGTCCCTGATCCCCAAGTAGCCTAACTGGAGAGCCTACCTGGGAGTAGCCTAACTGGAGTGGACCTCAAGCAAACTCCAACAGACCTGCAGCTGAGGATCCTGACAGTTAGAAGGAAAACTGACAAATAGAAAGGACATCCACACCAAAACCCCATCTGTACGTCACCATCATCAGAGACCAAAGATAGATAAAACCACAAAGATGGGGAAAAAGCAGAGCAGAAAAGCTCAAAATTCAAAAAATCAGAGCACCTCTCCCACTCCAAAGGAACGCAGCTCCTCACCAGCAACGGAACAAAGCTGGATGGAGAATGACTTTGAGGAACTTAGAGAAGAAGGCTTCAGTCGATCAAACTTCTCACAGCTAGAGGAGGAACTATGAACCCAGCGCAAAGAAACTAAAAACCTTGAAAAAAGATTTGATGAATGGATAACTAGAATAACCAATGCAGAAAAGTCCATAAATGACTTGATAGAGATGAAAACCAATGACACGAGAACTACGTGACAAATGCACAAGATTTAGTAACCGACTCAATCAACTGAAAGAGCATCAGAGATTGAAGATCAAATGAATGAAATGAAGCAAGAAGAGAAGTTTAGAGAAAAAAGAGTAAAAAGAAATGAACAAAGCCTCCAAGAAATATGGGATTATGTGAAAAGACCAAATCTACTTCTGATTGGTGTACCTGAAAGTGACAGGGAGAATGGAACCAAGTTGGAAAACACTCTACAAGATATCATCCAGGAGAACTTTCCCAACCTAGCAAGGCAGGCCAACATTCAAATTCAAGAAATACAGAGGACGCCACAAAGATACTCCTTGAGAAGAGCAACTCCAAGACACATAATTATCAGATCCATCAAAGTTGAAACGTAGGAAAAAATGTTAAGGGCAGCCAGAGAGAAAGGTCGCGTTACCCAAAAAGGGAAGCCCATCAGACTAACAGCAGATCTCTCGGCAGAAACTCTACAAGCCAGAAGAGAGTGGGGGCCAATATTCAACATTCTTAAAG
>NW_012121932.1:1026987-1027265 GCF_000951035.1 Colobus angolensis palliatus | reverse complement strand
CAAATCAACAGAATATACATTCTTCTCAACACCACATCACACTTATACCAAAATTGACCACATAGTTGGAAGTAAAGCACTCTTCAGCAAATGTAAAAGAAGAGAAATTATAACAAACTTCTCTCAGACCACAGTGCAATCAAACTAGAACTCAGGACTAAGAAACTCAATCAAAACCTCTCAACTACGTGGAAACTGAACAACCTGCTCTTGAATGACTACTGGGTATATAACGAAATGAAGGCAGAAATAAAGATGTTCTTTGAAACCAATGAGAA
>NW_012121932.1:1024011-1025020 GCF_000951035.1 Colobus angolensis palliatus | reverse complement strand
TGAACAGGCAACCTACAGAATGGGAGAAAATTTTTGCAATGTACTCATCTGACAAAGGGCTAATATCTAGAACCTACAAAAAACTCAAACAAATTTACAAGAAAAAATCAAACAACCCCATCAAAAAGTGGGCAAAGGACATGAACAGACACTTCTCAAAAGAAGACATTTATGCAGCCAAGAGACACATGAAAAAATGCTCATCATCACTAGCCATGAGAGAAAGGCAATGAAATCACAATGTAGAATGGCAATCATTAAAAACTCAGGAAGCAACAGGTGCTGGAGAGGATGTGGAGAGATAGGAACAACTTTTACACTGTTGGCTGTAAACTAGTTCAACCATTATGGAAGACAGTGTGGCGATTCCTCAAGGATCTAGAACTAGAAATACTATTTGACCCAGCCATCCCATTACTGGGTATATACTCAAAGGATTATAAATCATGCTGCTATAAAGACACATACGTGTGTATGTTTATTGCAGCACTATTCACAATAGCAAAGACTTGGAATCAACCCAAATGTCCATCAATGACAGACTGGATTAAGAAAATGTGGCACATATACACCATGGAATACTATGCAGCCATAAAAAAGGATGAGTTCGTGTCCTTTGTAGGGACATGGATGCAGTTGGAGACTGTCATTCTCAGCAAACTATCACAAGAACAGAAAACCAAACACCGCATGTTCTCACTCATAGGTGGGAATTGAACGATGAGATCACTTGGACACAGTAAGGGGAACATCACACACCGGGACCTGTTGTGGGGTTGGGCGAGGGGGGAGGGATAGCAATAGGAGATATATCTAATGTAAATGATGAGTTGATGGGTGTAGCACACCAACATGGCACATGCATACATATGTAACAAACCTGCATGTTGTGCACATGTACCCTAGAACATAAAGTATAATAATAATACTAAAAAATTATACAGTGTATGAAGGTTCTTGGAGAAATTAATATATATTAAAATACGTGTATGTGTATATAACACAGTTT
>NW_012121932.1:914258-1018875 GCF_000951035.1 Colobus angolensis palliatus | reverse complement strand
TTCCTTCCTTTCTTTTTTTATGGAGTCTCTGTTGCCCAGGCTGGAGTGCAGTGGCATGATGGTTCACTGCGACCTCCGCCTCCCAGGTTCAAGTGATTCTTCTGACTCAGCCTCCCAAATAGCTGGGACTACAGGCAAGCACCACCAAGCCAGGCTAATTTTTTTTTTTTTTAGTTGAGATGGGGTTTCACCATGTTGGCCAGGCTGGTCTTGAACTCCTGACCTCGTGATCCACCCACTTTGGCCTCCCAAAGTGCTGGGATTACAGGAATGAGCCACCCCCCTGGCCTATCCATTTTTCTTTTAAGCCTTATAAGAATGAAGCCAAAGAGTCCAAAATGGCAGGGATTACCAGGTGGAAGAGAAAAACCCTAGGGGTCCCTAAAGGCATAGGATCGAGGATTTACATGGAGGAATTCGCTTTGGAGAATACTATTTTAAGGGTTTTACATTTAATCCTCACAATAACTCTATGAGGTAAATATTATTATTGTCCCTATTTTTCACATGTGAAAATTGAGGCACAGAAGGATTATGTAACATGTATTCACAGAGCTAGAAAGTGGAGGAACCAGGATTTTTGTCCAGGCAATGTGGGCCAAAACTCTTGTAGGTGTATTACGATTAGATAATATGTAGTACCTATCAGAAGTTGCTAATATAATGTCCTTCATATAACAGATTCTTAATAGGTACCCCCAAAATGTTACACAGTATTAACTTATTTGGATTTCATAGTAGCAACAAAGCTCATTGGTAACTATAGATTTTAAGGTCTTAAACTAATGATGAATGATAGGAGCATAAGGAAGATATTAATAAATGTGCTCTTTGTTCTTCTCTACTGTAGTCAGTGTGGTTGATATAGGACCCAAATCAAAGTTAAAAGGTGTGTGTAGTGTTGAGAAGCATGGGGGTGAGGTGGCCAGGGAGGAAAGTATTCTCCAAAATAACAAAGGGATGAGACCCCAATTCTTTGGTTTGCCCTCACAATTTTAAGGCAACCAGTTAAATCAATTACTTTGGGGTGTAAGGGGGACGATTCAAACTTGTTAAACACCTGTAAAAAGCAATCACTTGGCTGACAGCCTATAGTCAATAATTGCAAAACTAAGAAAGGAATTTTAACTGATTATTTATTTTCTCGCAGACTCTAAATTCCTAGCTATTTTGTTAAAGAGATTTACTGTAAGAACAAATGCTAAGCCTTTGTGCATGTAATTTTCCTTGTTTTGTCAGAGAGAGTGGGGTGGTGGTTGAAGTGTTGGACGGCAGAAGCCCTCTGTCTGGAGGATTGATGAGTTTCTTTAGGCTGAATGTACTAGGGCTGTATTTCCCATAATGTGGGGGTACTGGGGGGATTCTCAAAGGCTTTAACATCCTGAGGTGCTTTGTGCAGCTGGCAGGGAGGTAGGGAAGGTGTGCCTCTTACTTCCTACTTTTTACTTTTGCAAGATGCATCTTGCTGGACTAGTTTCTGAAGAACCATACTTAGTGGTGTATTTGCTTAAGAAACTCCAGCAAATTTATATCCTTTCTCCATTCATGTAAAACTGAGCTTTTAAAAATCCATTCTCTTATCAAATTTGATACCTTTTAAACCATCATTACATAAAAAAAGCCTGTGATTTTCAAGCAGATTTTTATTTTATGTTATTTCTTGCTTTTTAACATTTTTTATCTCTTGCTTGTAACTTTGGGAAGACCATATCAGGGCTTACATAGTTAATAAAAGCAAACTAAAGCAAATAATCACCTTCTAGTACTTCTTTCAGCATATTCTAATTTTTTAATGGAGAAAATGCATTCTTAAATTAAATATGCATAATAAGGAATACTAATAATAAGAATAAAGTGGAATATGTGAGAATGAATCTAGTGTTGTAAGCAAAATGCATTTGATTTGCTAAGGATAAAAGCTGGCTTGAATCAGTAAGAATCAGTGCAAAAAAGAAAAGCCTCATAATGTTCACAAATTGTCCATAATTGTATGAATTTTAAATATCAAAGTTGGCAGTGGCAAAAGCTAAAAGCCATTAGGAGAGTTACTATTGTGTAATGTACCAGGAACAGCAAGTCACAATCTTATGAAAAAAACCCTAGCTGGAGTTTTCTAAAATTTTGATAACCATACTTGAGACTTGTCTTGATGTTTACTACAATGTGTGCATTGTTCAGCATGGCATAGCCTAATGCATATATGAATCATATTTGAAAAGAGCTACTAATTAACATGAATACTCTTCTTCCGTGAAGGTCGTTTATTGCAAAGTTCTTTTTCTCTTCTTTTTTTTCCCCCTAGCTGAATATCACTAAAGGAGTCCTCAACAACAGCCATTAGTTTGAGAGACTACTCTGTTCTCTTCCTGACATTGGGTCATAGTTTTAATGAGTCTTTTTCTTATGCCAAGAAGCCATAAAAACTAATATTTAAAGGCAAGAGAGAGAAAGAAGTGAAAAGAACAGGAAGGGTTAGAAAAGAAAGGAAGAAAGAAGATGGGAAAGAAAATCATCTTTCTCTTATTGAACAGTACATCTTACCTCCGAATCTATTCATTAAGCTTTATTCTATTATCAACTTCTTGTTATAGTATTTAAGAATTATTTTGGTGACATGATTATACTTTATTTCCAATGGGGTTGGTCAGGAGATCTTTTTCTTTGAAAACTGTGTTGGCCCATGCTTTTCTAAAGTTCACTGGAATGGTCTCTGAAATGTTTTCCAGATATATAGAAGCACTTAGGGACTTTGTTCTACTATTCTGCACTGAAGGAACTTTCAGAACTTTCCAGTGCTTCAAGTTGGGGCCCGGTAGGCTTTCTGGCTTAGTTGTTTCAAGAAACTTAGCCAGGATGAAGAGCTTCCCAAGGTCTGTGGGGAAACAATATTGCCCTATGCCAAAAATGTCTCTTAGCCAACCACCTTCAGTTGGAGTTTTGTTTCCATTTGTAATGGTTGATCTTATGTGTCACCTTTGGCTAGGCTGTGGTGCCCAGTAGTTTCTTCAGACACCAGTCTGGATGTTGCTGTGAAGGTGTATTTTAGATATGATTAACATTTAAATCAGTAGACTTTGAGTAAAGCAGATTATATTTAATAATGTGGGTGGACCTCATCCAATCAGCAGAAGGTCTTAAGAGCAAAGATTGAGGTTTCCTGAAGAAAATGCAATTCTGCCTAGAGACTGCAACATGGAAACCCTGCCTAAGTTTTCAGCCTGTAGATTTCAGACTCAAGACTGCAACACCAACTTTTCCCTCAATTTCCAGCCTCTTGTCCTCTACGGATTTGCCAGCCCCACAACCATGTGAACCCATTCCTTAAAATAAATACATAGATTATAGATCTTCAACCTATTGGAGCTGTTTATCTAAAGAACCCTGACTAATCTAATGCAGTACACTAAGTAAAATTTGTAGTAAGTGGATGGTATGAAAGATGTACTTTTAACCACTTGGCCTCTAAAATAGAACTGGATTGGGGGCCAAGTTTGCATAATGCAACAAATTGATTAAAGAGGTTATCACTTTGTTATTTTGTCTACTTGATAGCAGATAACCTATTTTATAAACACACACATTATTTTTATTGGTCAATCTGGCTAGAAAAAGTCCAAGATAATTTGTCAATTGCATGCATTTTTTCAATGTCTGAAGACCATGGAAGTGTTGTGGGGCTATTAGTAGAGTCAACTGAATCATGCCAGTGAGGATTGGCTTTGGGATATGTCAGGCAAAAGTTCTCATGCTGAATTTGTAATGTATACCTTTTTATATTATTTTAAGCTTTCAAACAGGTAAGTATCTTACAAGTCAAAATAAAATAAAAGCTAATAGTCCCTGCATCTTGACTCCCCCAAAATATCTCTCACTGCTAGTTAGCCAGTGAAAGGGGCACAGATATGGTGGTAGAGGGGAGGCAGGCCCTTAGGTATCGCCTTTCCTGTCTTCCTGATACTCTCATGAATGGAATCAATCTACAAAATCATGTAGTTATTGATGGTTTGTCATGTACGAGGCACTGTATTGTGCACTAATTTGTTATGGGAGGTTCTTCTTGAGACCACAGTGTTGCAGGAGGCAGTGTCCATAACACAAGGCAGAATGTCATACATGCTAAAGTCAAGGACTGTGTGACTGTAAGAAATGGAGCAATCGCATCCAGCCTGAAGATGAGGAGAAACTGGAACCCTCCTGAGGACAGAGCCCTTGAGTTAGATACAGAAGGGAGGTAGGATTTTGGTCAGTGATGGGGTAAAGAGGATTTCCAGTGTAAAAGCTGGTGTAAGCAAAACAGTGGGGGAAAGAACATGAAGATGGAAGTGGAAACACAGGCTGGTCCAGGTTGTCTTGAGCTAACCTGAAGTGAATGAGGATTGTTATCAGAAGGACACACTGAGGCCAGGGACCAGAGGGAGTGAAATTCCAAGGGACTTGATTTGGAAGGCACTAACGAGTCATTGAAAACTTTTGCCTAGGGATATGCAGGTTATTTTATAAGCCCTCCTTCACGTCTACTGAACACACTGTCTCAAATATCTTTGCTGGAAAAGTCTGATTTTATCATTAAGAAACTGTTTCCTTAAAAATTGGACCATTCCTCCTCCAAATGGAATCTTGCCCTTGTGCAGAAACATGTATATGAGGGATAAAACTGACCAGGGTTGGGAAGACAATGGTGGGGATTCGGGGAGGAAGTGAGGAGACTCAGAATGAAGGAGTTTCCTCAAATGAATAGTAGCAAGAATGTTGGCGTGTGTTTTCCTGTTGGGGAGGTTTTATTCTTCATGGTTTGCTTGGCTGTCAGAATGCTTCACGTTTTTATTTGTGAACATACATGGTGATCATCCTTAAGACAAGAAATCTCATGGCAAGTCCCCAGATACTGTTGTTCAGAGCAGATGTTGCAATCAGAGCTGGGCTTTCAATTCTCACCTCTGAGATGTTATAAATTGCATTAAGAAGCATCTCCTCCAACCTTCATGTTTTAAAAACAACTTACTAGGGTCATGTGGGGCATGTTGGAGGAAAGAAGTTGCAATAGGCAAACTTAACCGATTTATGGATCAACAAGGCAGAGCCATCTTCTTGGTGATGCAATCACCCATAGTTCATGTGACAATCACAGTAGACAAATTCAATTCAACAGGGGAGTCATAAAAAGAGAGATGTACATACTCAGATCATTAATATGGAATGGCTCTGTGGAGCCATCAGGTTCAAAAAAATGTAAACATCTATTTTTCTGTTGGGAGACCATAGAGAACAGATGAAAGTAGAGAGGAGCAGCCCAAAGACTGTGTCTTCACTTAGAAAACAGTAGAGCACATCAGCTTGTGGATCCAGAGCTGGGAAAAAAAGTTTTCTCTCAATGGGAAAAGAAGTTTTCTTGTCCCACTTCTTATCACAGTGAGATCTCCTCTCTAGCATTCCCAACATGGGGCCATCTCACCTCTCCTTGAACTCTTCCACAGGCTCAAGTTTGTACATTCCAACTTGTTGTTTGGGCCTTGTTGGACATAACCTAAGTCTGGATGGCAGGGTGAAAATTGGATAAACAGCCACACTGACTCAGGGGAGATTTTTTTTTTATGCAAACATCTGTTTCTTGAATTTGGCCATGGTAAGACCTAAGGGAAGGGGGAATACCAATTGATGAAATAAGATCAAGAAGATCCTGCCTCATTTTTTCTTCTGTTTCAGGAATATAAATCCTGCCTTCTCTCAGCATTACAGAGGAAGAAAACCCTTTCCAAGTTTCCTCTGATACTGGGTTTATGCCCAATTCTAGTTTAGGTGAGATCATGTGGATGCCTTTTCTGGTGCTTTGCTGCACTATAAATATAACCTGTTTTGAAAGAAACTTTGTGTATGCATATAAAAATATAAACTCAGAGTAAAGATGAGAAGGGCAATCAACACATATTGAATGAGCACTTATTATGTGCCCAGCACATACTGACTGTAGAAGAATGAATCTTTGCACTTATGGAACTTGAAGTTTTGACAGGGAAACTGATAAGTGATAAAGAACAGTAAAAGACAACTTATGACTTGGTATTAAATTGGGAGGTACTGATATTAATAGTTATCATTATTTGTGACAGGAGAAGACAGGACGGACTACTGACATTAGAGAAGACTTCGAAAAGGAAGTTTGAATTAATGCAGGATATAAGGTGTTGAGAAGCTCTGAGCAGGCAGAACCTAGGCAAGAGGCACTTCTAGTGGGGGAACGTGCAAGAGCTGGCAACAAGAGTTACTTAGTCCGTGTATTGTCCACTTGCTGAGGGTTCGTCGTATGGGGGCATTTTTATCCCCATTTACAAATAGGCAGATGAAACTTGGTAGTAGGTAATTTACAATGGCAACAACAACAGTAATGGCTAACATTCATTCAGCACTGACAATGGTCCAGGAACTGTTCTAGGTTTTTTAACTATTTTAAGTTATTTAAGCCCCACAATAATCCTACTAGATCAGTATTATTCTTATATCTTATTTAGGCATGAAGAAACTGAAGCATGGAGGAAAAACTAAGCAACTAGCCCAATGTCACACAGGCAATAAGTGGACAGCCTGGATGAAACCCAGGCCTCTCCAGTTCCAAAGCCCATACTCTATGGTAATGAACACCTGGGGAGAGTGGTAGTGTGATGAACAAAATGACATTGACCCTGCAGGAGGAATGAGGTTCCGAGGTGGGAGGGGTTGTGCACATGAGAGGCGAGGAGAGGTAGACAGGTGTTCTTCTCATTCTCAACTTTTTGTTTTAACTTGTGAGAGCCCATAATGAACTTAAAATGCGAGTCTGATTCCACAATTCAGAGTACGTGAACCATTTCAAGACATCACTATGACATAAAATATGCCTCAAACTCCTTCGGGAAGGAAGGAAACTCATTAGAGTGTTGATCTCAAGACATTCAACAATCCCAGCCTTGCCCCAGGTCCAGGACGGCTGGAGAAGAGAGAGACAAATGCAGAGAGATGTCACTTCACCTCTGCGCATCTCCTTCTCCTGTGAAGTACCTATTATTAATTTTAAAATATTCCTTAGTTCTCTGGTTTTACCTTCTCCATAGGATTTGATCCCTGGTATTCAGTTACAACATAGGATTATGTCTGCGCATCTCCTTCTCCTGTGAAGTATCTATTATTAATTTTAAAATATTCCTTAGTTCTCTGGTTTTACCTTCTCCATAGGATTTGATCCCTGGTATTCAGTTACAACATAGGATTATGTCGGTCCTCTTTGCACCTCTCGGTAGAACAATGAACCAACCTAACTGGAAAAGTTATGTGATATCAGGCTGGTACTCAGGCCACGTGGAAAGAAGAGAAAGTAATGGCGTCAGGAGAGCATTCAGGCTAGACTTTCCTTATTAAAATGCCTTCATCTTACAGCCACCATATTGCTAAAATCTCATCATTAGTGATTCATTTCTGTGGATTTCTTCCTATAAGAAAGCCAGTAAATCTCCTGCTTTAAGCATCTAATCCAGTGATTTTAAACACAGAGTTTTGACAGAAGAATTAATTTCTCTCCAGTGAATTTTTACATGAAATCTCAATATATAAGATAAAAAAATGAACAAGTCTGAGGAAATCTGGTGCCAGTACAGGGAGAGTTCCTCCTGCCAGCTTAGCCTTTGCCTGGTCCTGTGCACCAGTTCCTGAGGCATTCTGCAGAATTTGGAGACTGTAGAACTTCATGTAAAATTTTGCATGCCTCTCATTTAGGTTGCAAGTAACAGGATACTGACTAACAAATGGTTTAAACAAATGAGGTTTCATATATTTTTTTCTCAGAAAAATACAAATCTGAAGGTAATGAGCTGCTACTGTTGGTTCAGTGGTTCAGAGATCTCAGAGCCAATGTCTTTGTAATTTTCTTACTTTTTGCCTCATGATCTAAAGAAGGCTGCTTCAGCTCCAGCCATCACTTCTTTGCTCAGGGAAAGAAGATGTAAGGGCAGTGCCAGCCATATCTGTCTCCCAAAATCAAGACCATAAAGACATCTCTGAAAACTTCTGGTGGCTTCTGCTTAGGTCTTGCTGGCTTGAAATACGTCACATGGTCATCCCAAGGGTCAAAGGAATCTGGGAAAACAAATATTTAGTCAGCTATATTTTCAATTCACAAAAAAACTGAGGTTCTATTCTCAAGGAAAAATATAGGTGTGGCTATTGAATAGGTCACTAACTGTGTAAGCCGTAGCCTGATTGTTCTTTTCATGAAGGAACACATCACACTTTAAAGTTTTCATGATATAAATTACACGCAAAATTCATTTATACTAGGAAACTAGTGACTTCTCTTTTAGTGGGAGCGAGAGAGTAGAGGTTCCTGTCATTTGCAGAAATGGTGCGGAAAAGAGAAAAAGGTGTAAAGAAAATGATAGTAAAATGTGAAAGATAAATTACTGACAATTCATCGGGTGTTCCATGCAATTTTGACTGAGTGCACATAAATTCATCTAGTAGGATATGCGATTTTCTGGAACAATAAGCCTATATGCAGCTTTGTTTAAAGGAAAAGATTTGTCTCAAGTGTAAGTGGCGTAGCTTGTTTAACAAAATACATTCACTTGATTATTCAGAAAACTGATTTGCTGAAGCAAAATTGAACTTAACAGATACATAATAAAATAGAGGTAAAAGTTGACATAGTAAAAAGTGTACCAATTGCATATGTGCATGCACACACACACACATGCACACACACACACACTCAGCTGTAAAGATGAAAACCAGTGCAGGGTGCCTGTTCTGTCAGTGCCTTTCTGCTAAAAAGTAAATTCTGCTTGTGTGTCTCTCCCTCCTCTTTCTTGGGCAGATAGTCAGGGGAGAGTTCATCATGTCTGTCTTTGGGTACAGTTATGAAACATTTTCAGTGGAGAGCATGAATGAGTGGGGACTTGTGCTGAAAGACAGAACAAAAAGAAATTATTAATCATGTTTCTCTTTGTATATTTACTGTTTTGCTTCTGAAGAGAGTATTAGTCCACTAAGAGCTGCATAATTAGGAGATATGCCAGATGGATAATCAATGTGATTTTAAATTTTTATAGAGAGAACAGAGCTGTAGCTTGATTTTTTTTTTCAGAAGGTGCTTCGGTTCCGTGCAGTTAAAAACAAATACCTTGCCTTAGAGGGTTACTGTCTTCCATGCAATGAGGTGGAATATGTTCTTTAGTCCCCCTTCTGTTTTTAGAAAACTGGCCTGTTGGAACAGAGGAGCTGAATGGGCCTACCAGATGGAAGAGAAAAGCTAACCACAGCAGAGATGGGAGCTGGGGCTCCCATTGAGGAACTGCTGGGAGCTTTATTTAATCATAATCGTCATTACAAATGAACAAACAAACCATAAATTCCACTTCTCTTGTTTCCAAACCAGTTGAAATATAATTGTTCTCTCCATTGTCAGGCTAGCAAGAAATCTAAATGAAGTGCTTCCTGAACTTACATTAAAGCAAACTGGGTAAAATATTCAGCCAAAGAAGTTGCTGATCGGGGTTGGTGACTGAAGTCACCAGAGTCCCTGAGGTCAGTGTTTTCGAAACTATGGGTCCTGACACATTAGTGAGCTATAAAACCAATTAAGACAGTTCTGACCACACATAATTTCTTAGCCAAATAAAGTTGGATAGAATAGAGTAAAAAAGAATAAAAAATAAAAACATGAGTCACATATGGCAATAGTAGGTATTATTTCAGAAACATTTGTTTCAATAATATATGTATATTTCTATATACATCATATATTTACATGGTTGCAACTAAAAAAGTTTGAAAAACACTGCTGTAGTGTTATGTGTGAGAGGACACTTACTCTTTAGTTCACATCAGTCAGAACATGATGTGAGGGAAGGGGGATTTGAGGGAGACTAGAGTGAGACTGAGGGGAGTGGGAAGAAGAGGAGGGAGATGAAGAGCCTATGAGCTCTACCCTTCCCTTTTAACACACATCATGGCTCCTAACACATTTAAGTGTAGTTGTGCATATCTCCATTATTTTCACATAGATATTCTTCCACATGAAGTTTAGAAATGTTTCGTCAGGTTCCTCATTCAAAAACATCATTTGGAATTTGATTAGGGTTGCATTATATTTATAGAAATAATTTGGGGAGAATTGACAACTTTACTGAGTTGAATCTGCCCATCCAATTGTGTAGGGTAGGCCTACATGCTTTCTGGTCTTGTTCTGTGTCCCTTGACTCTGTTGATACTATTTTTTATAAAAGCCTTACATTTTATACTCTCTTGCTAAGATGACTCCTGTGTGTCTGGCATGTTTTGATTCTCTTGTTTCTTTTCTTTTTTCTGTTTGGACTCCTTTTTCTCCAGGTATATCAAGTTCTCAGGCTCACTGAACTTCAACTCAGTAAAGATGTCAATTCTCCCCAAGTTATTTTTATAAATATAATGCAATGCCAATCAAATTCCAAACAACATTTTGAATAAGGAACCTGGCAAAACATTTCCAAACTTCACGTGGAAGAATATCTATGTGAAAATAATGAAGATACATATACCCACACTTATATGTGTTAGGAACCATGATGTGAGTTAAAAGGGAAGGGAAGAGCTCGTATACTCTTCATCTCCCTCCTCTTCTTCTTGTCACTCATCTCAGCCTCACTCTAGTCCCCCTTAAACGAGGAACTTGACAATACATTTATAAACTTCATATGGGAGAATATCCATGTGAAAATAATGAACTTGTGAGCCTGGTACTGGTACTGTGAGCCTGGAACTGAGAGTTTGGTATACCTAGAGAAAAGGATCTCTTCCATGAGATCCTGCTCATGCTGTTCCTCTGTGCAGAAACCCTCTCCTGCATTTCTTGAGGGATGTTTGTGCAGTTATTACTGCTGCTCAGCTGTCCTCCCTGGCAAGGCTGTCTCTCCAGGGCACTTCCGCAGCAGCCTCCTAACTGGTGGCCCAGTGCTTCCTCTTACTTGCCTTCCATCCCCAACGTAGCTATTGGGGTGATCTCTAAAACATAAAGCAGATGATGTCTCTTCCCTCCCTAAGACATCTAATGGCCTCTGTTACCACTTCAAGAGTTCAAACATATTTCAAAACCCACAGAGCTCCCTGTGATCAGGTTCCTGCTCACCTCTGCGACCCCATTTCCTCAACTTGTCCTTGCCAGTCAAAGACTTTAGCCACACTGGCTTTCTTTCGGCTCCTCACCATTCCAAGCCAGTCCTGCTTCTGGCTGTTGGCTTTTCCTAGGACACTCCTGCTCCAGATGCTTCCACGACTAGCTCCTTCTTGTCATGTGGACACTGACTGCATTTTTAAATTAATTTCGATTTTCAGAGGGCTTTCCTGAACCTCAATATAAAATGGCACACTTCATACATCTAGTCACCACCCATCATCTACTTTTTAATAGGACTTAGTGTCTGGTGTTTTTTTATTTGCTCCTCTGTTATCTATTTCCTTCTCCTCCACCTCTCAGCACACACTAGAATGTCAATGAGAGACTTCGTCTCTATGGCTGAGATTTCCCCAGCCCCCTACGTAAGCACTAAATAAATGTGTAATGCATCCCTAGATGGTCTCAGTGAACTAGGTGATGTACCAAATACAGAGTGCAGAAAACAGTCTTTATCTTCAGAAAGCCTGCACTCTGAAGGCAGAGATACTGTGAAAATGACCTGCTCAGTTTTTCAGTTTTAGGAAATCATTTTGGGGTGTGTGTGTGTGTGTGTGTGTGTGTGTGTGTGTTTAAGAAGGGCTCTATGGAAGGGACTCCATTAGAAATTAACTTTTAAGAATATATTTTAACCATCAGGGGTACCTCTTAAGAATATGTTCATTGTTAGTGATATATTTTAATTTGATTTTGCAGTGTCTTTTGAAGACTTTGCTCTTGGTAAACTAGGCATTTTAGAGAGATACTTAGATGAATTATCTCCATCCTTAAAGGAGAATACTTTTAGTGAGACAAAGAGACTTATAAAAACATAGCAAGACAATGGATTGGAATACTGCCAGAGAGAGTGCTCCTATGTGGGCCAGTTTTGGAGCACTGCAGTTAGGGCTCTACCTTTCCCAACGTTGTGGTGAACAGTCTTTGCTTTTTCATATAAAGGCATGGCCAGGAGCGGTGGCTCATACCTGTAATCCCACCACTTTGGGAGGTCAGGGTGGGTGGATTGTTTGAGCTTAGGAGTTTGAGACCAGCCTGGGCAACCTGGCAAAACTCCATCTCTACAAAAAATTAGCCGGGTGCGTTACCTGTAGTCCCAGCTACTTGGGAGGCTGAGGTGGGAGGATCACCTAAGCCTGGGGAGGTCGAGGCTGTAGTGAGCCGTGATTGTGCCACTGCACTCCAGCCTGGGCAATAATAGAATGAGACCTCATTCAAACTCCAGTATCTTGTTCTCTAAACTTGAGACCCAGATAATTTTTGACTGTGAAGAAGACCTGGAGGTGATACAGTGGACCAAATTCATGGGTCTTGGTTACAGTACTCAGAGCCTAAAAGAGTAGGTATGTCAGGTTTAGGTCCACTAGACAAGAAACTACTGCTTCCTGCCATTCAAGAATAGGTGGGCTGCAGCCTGCATCTAGAGACCATTAAAGATCCAGTTGTGTGGACCTAGTGCAGAGGAAGCCAGGTAGGGGCTGACACCATCTTGGCTCATATTCATACTAAGACTCACTTTTGAGCTGTACTTTGTCAACTTTTTATTGCATATCTACTTTGGTCCACATATCCAATTGATTCTTTAATTCCCTTAGTTACCATAACATCCTCATGAGGATAGCTTATGATTTCAATCTTAGAGATAAGAGGAAAGATACTATTAATTTATATAAAATAAATTATTATATTAATTATTATTGGAATGATTATTATAATACAAACACAAATCTTTAAGTTTCCATTGGAGAAGGCTATATTAGTTTCTTCCTGCTATTGTGACAAATTACCACAAATGTAGTGGCTTAAAACAATATATATTTATTGTCTTATAGTTCCAGACATTAGAAGTCTGAAATCAAGGTGTCTGCAGGGACAGCTCCTTCTGGTTACTTCAGGGGAGAATTCATTGCCTGGCCTTTTGCAGCTCTTAGAGGCCACCTGCATTCCTTGGCTTGTGGCCCCTTCCTTACATCACTCCAACCTCTTGCTTCCATTGTCATAGCTCCTACTACTGACTCTTATCCCCTAGTCTTCCTCCAATAAGAACCTTGTGATTAGACTGAGTCAACCTTGATAATCCCCCCGTCTCAAGATCTTTAGCTTAATCACATCTGTAAAGTCTTTTTTTCCATGTGAGGTGACATCACAGGTTCTGGGGATTAGTACATAAGCATTTTTTAAAGCAGGGTGGGATTATTCTGCCTACCACCAGAGAGAATGAAGGGAAGTGCTTTAAGCTGGGGAGTTGAAGGTGGCCAGACAGAAGGAAGAATCTTAACTTTCTCTGAGGCTGGTGTGGAGCAGGAATAGGAGCCCTCTGGCATGTAGGAACTTTAGTGGAGGATGGCTATAGGAGACTGGTTCTCAGCAAGGAAGGACCGCCGGCAGGGGGATCTTTGAGCTGCCTGGAGCAACAGAGACCAAGACATCTGGCGGGACCCACTGCCAACAGCAGCATCTTGTAGCTAAAGAAATAGCCTGAAAGGTGATGACCATCCTGCAGACATGAGGGCCTACTCCCCGGGCTTTCTGAGGACATATAAGCCAGGATTTTTGTGTGACCCCAGAGAGTAGGGGAAGGGATCTCCCAAACGACTAAAATAGAATATCTACTCACATTGACTGGTGGGGCTGAAACAAGATTCAATATCGTTTCGAGAGGTTTTTTGTTTGTTTGTTTGTTTTTTTAAAGAATGTGACATTGGACCTTTCTATTGTCATTTAAAAGCTATGCCTCTTGGAGTTAGAAACTTTTCACCGTGGCCGTTGAAGGTGGAAGAGCAAGTAAGGGCACAGAACAAAGAATTTCTGACAATATTCTCGAAGCAGTCTTTATACCAGGATTAGCAATGAAGGGGTACCTCACTCCCAAATGCTCCTTACTCAGAGGCTAAACCTAAGCCAAACGACCTGCTCATGAGTCAGGCTCCTTCAATGGCAGATATTGTCAGAATAAAAATAACCATATTAATAAGTTTATCCATCGGGGGGATGAAAAGGTGGTAGGGTATTCCCAAGAGGAAAATTAATTTCTTTTTATAATCTGCTGTAGTTTATTTCACATATTCATGACCCGCCCAGTATGTTTTTTCTTTATGATGAGCCATAAAAATGACAAAATACATTAGCCAAGTTCTTCGTTTCTGCTAAAATGACCATATTCAAAAATAATAACAGAGACTTGTATCAGCGATGCAAAAGATGCATGAAGTAATTGGGGCTTAATTTGTACACAAACTGTCAAGGCAGTTTTCCTCACGGCCTGCATCTTCTGAATTCATTAGTCTCTAATTACGGCCAGTGGGGACCAGCAGTTAGAAGGTTAAAGAGGTTCTGACAGGCCTAATCATTGCTCAGGAAGCTGAAAATGTATGCAAAGTCTCGGCAGATGGGGTGAGAGCGGCTTCTGCCAAGTGATAACTGTTATTCCTTTGCACCTCCAAAGCTGTCATCCTAATAGGCACATTTTAAATTTATTAATGCTCTAGTTACAATGCATACACAGTCTCTAATGGTATGGCATTCTGAGTATATAAACTGAGCAATTAACACATATTACCTGGTAATGGTAAAATTATTTGTTGCCTGTTTGACTTTTTTGGGGGAGGGGGTGTCTCCTGTTGCAGTAACAATTGTCCCAGGGAAAGCTTCCCTTTGTTAAAATATAATCAGAGCTCCCTTGGAGATAAATTTCTCTCTTTACTTGGATACAACAAACCAATCTGAATGTCTTGGTTCATGCTTTCCCCAACCTGCCTCGTCAATCCCCAATTTCTGACCTCTCATGCTAGAATCTGATAGTTAAAAACAATTCTGGTAAGATGCTTGGTTGGACTTTTGGGAAGAGGCAGAGCACTCCAGGCTTTGATGATATGACCCTTTAAAGCGACAAGAAACCCAGGCTCATATTTCTCATCGCTGATTTCTTACTAACACATGAAAGTAAAGGTATGCATGTACTTTCCAATTGACAATTCCACAGTCATCAATATCTTATCCTTCTTTCATGGCCTCCTTGACTTTAATCCTGATTGCTTTAACACTAACTAATCACCAGCAAGAGGTGCCTTTTTTTTTTTTGAAACAAACAAGGTCTCTTGTCTTTCCTGTGACTGTAGCCATGACATGGGAAGGGCCTTTAATTAAATGCTGCACTTAGTGCAACAATTGTTTGCATGTAGGAGGCTATAGAAATGGAGACAGCTGGAATGGATAGTCCCTAAATTGTAGGCTTCATCGGGACTACAAGATTCATAAGCGGTCCTAATAGCATGATAAGGTGTTAATCTCAGCAACAGAACAATTATCTGCCCAGTGACTGACTGCCACTCTCTGCACCCACTAGCCCATTGCAGCTAATTGATTTACACTGTATAAAAGTAATATAACAACAACAAATGTCTCGGAGACTTTATGTTAATTAAAAACTGTGATTACATTTCCCTACTAGGTGGTCTGTTTGAAATTTTTACACCACATAGGAAAGATATCAAACTACTAGGTAATAAGTTTTCTTTGCCAGGGACCAAATTACACAGCCACTGTGGTTCCTTCAGTAGCTGCAAGAATAACCCTGGTTGATTAACAAATATGAGCTGTGTGACTTCGGGCAAGTGTCTTCATCTCCCTGAGCTTCAGTTTTACCATCCCCAGTGTGAGAGATTGGGCTAGACAACTTCTCTAAGATCTTTTTCAGTTCTCAAAGTCCACAGTTTTATGAATTCCAATGCCATGTAGCCAGGAGAGGATTATACAATTGAGCCGCAGCCCGGCTAGTTAGGAACAGGTCAGGCCTTTCATCTTCCACGTCTCATTCTCAACTTGGAAGTTTAATCTGGTTTCTGATCATTCTGTTTATTTATAACTTCTTTTAAAAAACATGTTCACAGTGGACTTTTCCGGCCCCCTTGCTGTATTCTTGCTATATGAGATATCAATTCATTTCCAGAGATTTAAAAAAAAAACTGTTTTCAGCATTGCTTTAATGGGAAATCCAGTGAAGGGAGTCTAGATATGCCCTGCGGTGGGTGTCAGCTTACTGGGTGTGATGTGGCACTGTGGGGAGAAGGGACATCTTTGGGTTGCGTGAACGGTGGTGAGTATGCAGGGTCTGCTCAGTGGCCTCACCTATGCATGTGAGTGTGGACCCCACTCTATGTCACTCTAGTCAGCTCTGGCCTCGTCTGGCTTTCAGCTTCCTGTCTACAGAGTAAAATCTCCGGGCTGAACACTCTCTAAAGTCTATTTCATCAACAGCGTTTGATGACTCTGATCCATTCTGAGAAAAAGAAATTTCCTCAAAATTAGAGTTTTTCAAGCCAAATGGTATTTAGAAGAAACAGCAGGTAGAGAGAGAAAGAGGAGACCTGAAAACCCTTTATAAGGAGAAAAGTTTGCATGGAAACCTTCATCATTTTGTGGATGGCAGGTCATGGTGGGGGGCGCAATTTATGCTCCAGTAAAAATAAAAATATTGATTAAGATTATTAGCCAAAGTTAAAAAGGAATGACCCGGGACTCTAGCATCCATGTAGAAAGCTGGGGGCTGCATTCCCTCCTTCAGGCGTCTCATCTTCTGACCTGCCTAAGCCCCGCTAGAAGTGGTGGTGTAGCTGGCTCATCTCTGATGGTGAAAGAGAGGGGCCACCGACCCTCCCCTGGCAATGCTCCCATCACGTTAAGGTTATCCATTTTCTAGATGATGATTCTTGAAGAATGCGTCACCTACATCAGAAATCCTGGAAGGCTTGTTATATAAAAAGTAAGCATGGGAGCCGACTGTTTTTTTTTTAAGTTGATCTTTATGCCCAATTGAAGTTGGAAAACCACAGTTCTAGAAAGCAGAGGGCCAAGCTGCCTAATGTTCTTTCCTCCAAGAACAGTGCTCTTCATTTTCCACTCTGTGTGGCTAACTCTGTGGCAAGGGTGGAGTGCCTAGCATGGAGGTTCCTCCTGTGGGACCGGCCCAGGAGCAAGGCCACAGCTGTGAGCTAGAAGTCAAGGTTGTTGCAGGCAAGCCCAGCTCTGCCCAGGGACCCCATCCTTCCAGCATGAAATGGAACTAGGCTTATTGGAGCCTGGTGGGCCTTCTTGGTCTGAGCCATTTTTACCCAGAGCCTTAGCTGTGAAGCTTCAGCAGGCTTTGACTGTGGGGGTTCAATAACATGCGAGAGTCTAAGAAAAACTATGCCCAGCTCTCTGCATTCAGGCTTACTCTGCTTTGCCCATATCCATCCAGTCACACACATGCAAAAGGCCCCTAGTCATTGCAGTTCCTTGGAACTGTGACAACCTCAGAGTTACTCAAGCCCAGTGTTAATATTAGGAGAGAAGAAAATTAAAAGACTCTGTGGAGTGGAAATCCATTAGTATAATTTCCAGATTCAGTTTGGGAGAATGACTACTAGAAGCAGCATAGTGTAGCAATGTGATGGGACCTGAACCCAGTCTGCCTCAAAATCCTGCCGTGAAATCTTGGCTCTATTTCCTGTCCATGGATCCATGGGTAAGAATGCTTAACTTTTCTATGCCTTTGTTTCCTTGTTATAGGTAGAGAATAACAGTACTTCCCTCCCAGGGTTGTTCTGAGGATTAAGAGTTAATAAATGTACGGCTCTTAGAGCTGTGCTCAGTAGACAGCAAGAACTCATTAAATGTCAGCCATGGCTACTTCTGGATATCTATGAGCAGGCCTCGACCTTAGAAGGGGCCCACACTTTGTTTAATACCCTGCTTTTGCCATCTTAAAATTCTTAGTATTAATAATTTGTAAACAAGAAACCCCACATTTCCATTTTGTACTGGACCCCACAAATTATACAGCCAGTTCTGTCTGCAAGGTTGTTTTGGGTAAAATCTCAAGTCTATATAGTATTGAAACTAAAATGACCAACCTGAGCATTATCTTAAGGAGAAAGATTAGATTTTCTCTAAACAAAATTTGGGCTAAGGTAAATATTCTATGCACATTTGCAGGGCACCAGTGATTACTTGTTTATAGTGATATAATTTAGTGATAAGAACATTGTACATTTTCATTTTTGCTTCAAAGGTTTAGCATTACCTGGATGTCGTACTTGTCAACATTGAAATGAACAGTAGTCAGTCTTAAACTTAAAAAAAATTCCATTATGATTCTAAATTTCCTGTATTAGTTTGTATTATTATAAAGATGGAGACAATATAATATTAGTTTTCTCTATTCTCTAAAGTTCCCACCATAGTCCTTGGCAACTAGTCATTATTAAGTAAATTGTTTTGAAGATGACCAATAAGATGATCATATGTCACTGACCTCATGAGAGATAGTGGATATATCTGGGTAATAATGAAATTAATATGCAATCAGCCCTTTCCCTCAGTACGCATTTTGATTGTTTTCAGTTCATGGGCTTTGATTAAAATTTAAAAGCTAGGTTATGTGGGAGACTCTACTGCTTATTTTGTGGGACTTGCTTAGCAACCATTCCATGATAAGCAAAGGATTTTTTCCCAATCATATCCCACTATAGGTCTTTATTAAATTCCAGAAAATTAGACATAGGACCTTAGAAATCATTTTCTCAGTGCCTGATTTTGCAGATGAGGAGACTGATACCCACAAAGGTTGTGATTTCTGAAAGTCTTGAAGTTCATTGGTGCTTGGCAAGGGGTTCACCAACTTCCTAGGTTGTTAAACAGGGGATGATCCATGTGGAGGGGCAAAGTCTGGGGCAAAGATGAGTCACTCCAACTGGGGCAACCCATTAATAATGAACTGGCCACCATTGGCTGGCATTAACCACCTTGTAGGACCGCAAAAAGAAAACCTGTCACAGCTCCACTTCCCTCTAGCACCAGGTTCTTCCTGGGTCAGAGACTTGAGATTTCTTAAGCTAATATTTTCTGTCTCCCTGCTCCCTCCCTCTTCCTTTTCATTCCACTTTCTCTGGAAAAACTGCACTGCAAGTATGCCTTTAAATCTTTCTGTATCCAGGTTCAGACAAGCAGCTTTT
Source organism: Colobus angolensis palliatus (assembly GCF_000951035.1). Taxonomy (NCBI): domain Eukaryota; kingdom Metazoa; phylum Chordata; class Mammalia; order Primates; family Cercopithecidae; genus Colobus; species Colobus angolensis. Next base: position 999,711 of record NW_012121932.1, on the reverse strand, counting down.
GCACGTAAAGTTTGAGTATTGGCAGTCTTTGCTTCTAGTGCTGTGGAAAGTGAGTCCTATCTAGCTGTGAGGAGGGGACCCTGGGGGTATTCCTGAAAGCATTTGGTGCATCCAAGAGCAAGGTGGGGTAGATGTGAAGCATATTAATTGATGCTTCAGAGTCTTAACTATAACTCAGGGGTCTTGCTTCCCCAGATGCCCTGTAACTCCTTTTGCAATTGGTTCCATTTATCTTTTTGCTTGCTCTCTTACTTGGAGAGACATCCCTCCCTCTGCCCCACTCTTTCTTCTCTGGCCTAGCACTGCCAGGGAAGGGGCAGAAGCCTGCTGGGAGCAATGCCCTTGTGCCTTGTCAGCTATCCCTGTGTGAGAAGCAGCAGCCTCTAGGCAACCCATTGGTCCCACTGCCAGGATTACTTGGCATCAATGCATGTATTAGTTCATTTTCACACTGCTGATAAAAACATACCCAACAGTGGGTAATTTATACAGGAAAAGGGGGTTTAATGGACTTACAGTTCCATGTGGCTGGGGAGGCCTCACAATCATGGTAGAAGGCAAGGAAGAGCAAGTCATGTCTTATATGGATGGCAGCAGACAAAGAGAGAGCTTGTGCAGGGAAACTCCCCCATATAGAACCATCAGATCTCGTGAGACTTATTCACTATCACAAGAACAGCACGGGAAAAGGCCTGCCCCCATGATTCAATTACCTCCAACCAGGTCCCTCCCACAACATGTGGGAATTCAAGATGAGATTTGGGTGGGGACATAGCCAAACCATATCAATGCATGAGCCTGAGGCTTCCTTGTACTTGGAAGTGTGGGCGATGTGATTTTTTTCAGAAAGTCTTTTTCTTTAGGTGCTACCTGTCAGGTGAGGGGGTTGAAAACCGGGGGCACCAGGACTCCTGTTTACCAGATGGAGCTGAGCTAACAAGGGAGAGTGAGGGAGAGGAAATTGCTACATGGATTCCGGCTGTCCACTTAAAGATGTGAGGCAAACGTGTCCTTCAATTGGCCTGGGAAAGAGGGCCAGCTCTGAGTGACACAGAGCACCCTTAGAGGGTAAATGAGGGAAAAGGGCCCGATTGTGTCACTGCCTTGGTCATACTTTGGGTAAAAGCACATCGCCTTGGTGGATATGAGGACCTAGGGTCTTTCTCCCTGTAACACAGGAGGCCCTTAATGTTCATTGCCCTCGTCTTTATGGGATTTTCAGAATTTTGAGCAATCTGGACAGGAGGGACAGTAGGAGAGTGGGACTTTCTATGGATAGCATCACTAGAGATCTTATCCCAAACTGAAAACCTCAGAAACATTTGGCCTGTTCTCTTACTGGCTGTGTAAACTTTGGAAAGTTACTTAGTCCCTTTTGTGAGTCAGTTTCCTCACCTGAATGTGGAGATCCAAGATCCCATCTGCACCTGCTTTATAGGATTATTAAGCCATCCTAATGAGATAATATATATAAAAAGTTTAGAACAGTGCTTGGTTCAATGCAAGATCTTATTGAAAGTTTGCTATTATTTTTATCATTATTGGTGTGATGTGGTGTGGTGTGTGTGTCTAGTTGTGATAGCCAACACCAAGGATGTCATGGTCACTGCATAAAGAATAAAAACTTAAATGTTTTGGATGGAGAGAATGGAAAGGGAGAAGTGACTTCCTTGGGATCCTCCATCCTGTTGGAAAGAGGAGGTAGTGGTTATCATATATAAGGAAGTATTCTAAAAACTACAAACTCACATTGCAGTACAATCCTAATCCCACATCATTATTAGACTGTTGGCTCAAAGTTCTTCTGGCTCAAGATTCTCAAGCATCAAATATGTATTGAGCTCTACAGGATACAGAGCTGGGGGCCTGGCACACTCATTCATCAGTTCATTCATTCACTTAAACACTTGCTGAGCATCTATCAGGTGCCAGGCACTAGGAAAGGACACTGAAAGAGACAACAATATTTGCCCTTAGAGAACTTAGGTTCTAGTTGGTAGGTAGATAATAAACATGTAAACAAGTCATTCTATCATATACTATCATGTGATCAGCGTATTAAAGAAGGCAGGATGAAGGGATAAGTATTACTGATAATGGGATGGTCTATGAAAGCTTTTCCAGAGGAGGTGATACTGAACACACTTGAATGAGTGGAATGAGAGTGTCAGAGGCAGAGGAAGTGGGAAGGAGCAAGGCTTTGAGTTACAGCTGAGTGAAACAGGCAAAGGAGATGGAGATTAGAGACACAGGCAGGGGCTGGGAAATAGGCAGGGTAAGGAGTTTAGATTTTATTCTGAGCATTATTGGAAGACATTGGAGTATTTGGACTGGAGAGAATGGCACAATGTGATGTATGCTTCAAAGTGTTCACTCTGACTGCTATAAAGATAGTAGATTATAGAATGTTCAAGGGTAGAAGCAGAAGCAGAAACCAGTTAGGATATCATTACACTAATCTAGGAATCAACCCCAGGAAACTTGGCCTAGGATGATAAGAGCAAAGATGTGAGGCGTGAGGTTAGAGCTAAAAGAACTTACTTCTGTAACGTGGGAGAAAGAGAAGAAGCCAGGATGACTATTAGGTTCTTGATCTGAGCAACCAGAGGAGTAGACTTGTCCTTAACTGAGATGGGGAAGATTGGGAGAGGAACAAACTTGGCAGGGAAGTCTAGATTCCTACTCTGAACTGCTTTGGTTGATCTGGGCATACCAATTAGACAACTGAGTGGAGGTGTCTAAGTAGGCAGCTGGATAAGAGTCTGAAGTTCAAAGAGAGGTCAGGGGACAGAGATAAAGATTTGGGAGTTATGCTATATAGTATTAGGTAGGACCATTGAACTTGTCATTTTTTTTACAGGTGAAAAAGATTGATCATCAGATGTTTCTTATGAATCAACCTGATATTTAAATCCATGAAGGAGAGAGATGACAAAGCCAGGTGGAATAGATAGAGAAGAGGTCCAAGGTCTGAGCCCTACATTACTCAGAGTATTAGAGATTAGGAAGAAGAGGAAGACCTGGCAAAAGAATGTCCTGGGATGTAGAAAGAAAACCAGAAGTTTGTGGTCTCTGGAAACCAAATAAAGAAAGGGCTTCCAGAAGGACAGACAAAGTGTAGTGTGTCAAAGCTCCTGAGCAATCAGAGGAGAGCACCAATGGGGCTCACAGGACATTGGTATCCGGATCACCCAGTGACACTTCCTGATCATGAGAAACTGTCAGACCAACAGGGGCACTTTCTGTAACCAGCGGTTCTTCATTGCCCAAATGCAACCTTGATGGTTTGATTTTGGAGGATGGCAATTCATTAATAGCACTCTGCAGTGATAAATACAAAAACCAATAAAACTCCCCACCCAAGGCAACCTCTCCCAGCTCCTCACTTTGAGTGAAGTGAGTAACCTCCATTTCTGCCAACTCCTGTCTTGTCTGAAGCCACATTTCCCCAGCAATGTCACATATGCATTTTTTGATCCTGGTCATTTCTCCACTTGGGATATTAATCATAAAGAAAATGAGATCTGTGTGCCCTGATGACTATGGATGCAAGAGTCTGCTGCCCTGGAGGGAACAGCTGGAAAGGAAGTAGATGGTGAAGGCGGGTTAGGGGGAAACAGTGGAAAAGGTACCTTTGCAGGGGATCAAGGTGACAGAGTGATCAGTTACGTTGTTTGGACATGTGAGAACAGGGGGTTATAAAAATGGATACAGGAGGAGGGAAAGAAAGAAAGGACTAAAACATGAAGCCAGTCATGAATGTTTTTAGATAAAAAGCAGCAGATTTACAGGCAAATATGTGATGTTTCCACATTTTCTGCCCCCAGTTAGCAGGGGCAGCACAAAGAGTGTTACTGTGGAGCTGAGCTTTGGGTAAAAGATTAACAACCAGGCCTTTCTCTCCAGTGTCTGCTTCCTTCTGGGCTTGCCCTGGGGGAAAAGGAGGGCTGGCATGGATGTGCCTGCAGCCCTCACCCTGAACATTCTTCCACGCCTCTCTGTTCATTCATTGCTTAGTCATTCCTCAGGCATGGATTGAGCCCACTGTGTATCCAGCATCCATCTGGCATAGGATGGACATAGAGATGGGAAAGGCACAGGGAGCAGGTGACAGAGACGAATGAAGGTCATGAGAATAGCAGAGTAGGACAGAAAATGAAGGCAGGGGATGGGGTTCTAGAGAAAGCAAGAGCAGGACTGACCCGTGTCTGCCTCACGTGTTACTGTTGTAGCCTCTTCTCCTTGGAGTATCCCTCCTGCTCTTGCATCACCTTAGGAACTTGGATCAGAGAGGGAAGTTACGGCCTGGATATGTTGTAGTAGGAGGGGACAGACACATTTGGAAACAGAAATGCTTGGGGAGCAGGTGTTTTTGGGGGATGAGACTTTCCGGGTCTCTCAATTCACACTATGTAGGTAGTTCACTGCACAGCTTAAATAAGAGACAACCCTCCGGAGTGGTTGGCTCTCATCCATAAAATGTGTTTTGGGCCTCAGATTTCCAAAGGAAGGGCTGAAGCATGACTCGCCTGACATCAAGTACTGATGGTCACCTGCCCCTGCCCTATCAGGTGTGGAAATGCTGGGGTTGCTGCTCTCAGAACCTACTCCCTGAGATGTCAAAATATACCCAGGAGTATTTCTGGACCTTCTCCAATCTGAAATTGTTTGGTTTTTGTGTGTGTGTGTGCCTACTTGGCCTCACTAAAAGATGGAGGTGGCCTGGGTGAAATGCAGATTTTTAGAGGCTCTCTGATAAAGCTCAGCCCACCAGCCCCAGGCCAGCCTGTGGGTAGTCCTGGCTGACAGTCACTTCATACCTCACCTGGGCTTTTTGCCAAATTCAAAGTGTGTGTATGTGTGGAGTGCGGGGTTCCCACCACTGACAGTCTGTAAGTCATTCACTTAGCTCAATTTGTCTTACTTTCTTCTGGAATTTCTTCCTTCTTGTTTTCTTTTCCCCAGGAGAAGCAGTCCTAGGGCGGCCTCCCGGCCAGCTTTCCCTAATAAGAAGGCAGAGCTCCTCTTCACCCAGACTTCAGACCTATAGAGGCAGCCTGGGGTCCCAGGATGCACTTGCACTCAGAGATGTCCCCAGAGTCCTAGGGGAATGGAGGATAACTAGGAGGAAGCTGTTCGTGGCTGCGGATGGGGTCTATACATTCTTGTCTATCTCAGTGCTGTCTGCTATTGAATTTTTGTGCAGATCACATTAATTTAAAGCCGGTCTCTCTACCAGTTGCTCCCCTTTCCTGCCATTAATCAGTGTCTGCTAATTAAACAACAAACTCCTGTTTGTCCAAACAGCTGCCAACACCCCCACCCCCAAGGCAGTTAAATGAGGATAAATGAGTCAGTCTTATTAAAAAATGACTTAAATTTATCAAATTCTATTTATGTTTCTTTTACATCCCAATTTTCTATAGATTTAGTGACTCCAAATGATAAGGTCTTAAGCTTGTAATAATTTATCCCTTGAGTAACACAAGGCTTGGTGGTATTTCGGTAATATTCATGACAGCAGCAGTCGTGCTAACAAGGACTGATGTCACCAGAGCACGTTCTATGTGCCAAGCATGGTGCACAACACTTTACATGCATTATCTCAATTAATTTTCACAAAACCTCGCAGAGGTAAATATTATTATTATCTTCCTCTGCATATAAGGGAATGAATGTTCAGAAAGATTAAGTCAACTCACTGAGGTCCCATCCGTGGTCTTTCATAGGCCTCTGTTGCCGTCTCATTGAACTATTGAAATTAGAAAAACCTGGGGACCTTGTTAACCTACAGATTCCTGGGCCCCATCTTAGATGCAGGGAGTCAGACTTCCTGGGAGTGTGGCCCTGGAATTTTCGTTTGTAAACACATTCCCTAAGAGACTTGTATACACGCTAAAGTGGGAGAATTCACGATCTCTGGCTTTTGTGATGTTTTAAACGCACTATATAATTTCAATAGCAAAAGAGTTGGGCTTTGGGAAGGGAGTGTGTGGTGAACCCTGAAAGCTGAATGGACTTCCTTCCTGTGGAGGAGCAGTGGGAAAAATTGGAGGCAGAGAGCTGTGTTTCAGTCCTTGATTGAGCTTATGTGAGTTATTTAATCTCTCTCAGTCTCTATTTTTTTCATTTGTAAACCAGGAAGGATACTTTTATTTTCCAGGTGGTTGTGAGGTGTGAAAGAGATGAGAGTAGAATAAAATTTAAAGAGTTGAAAGCCCTCAACAAATGTATGTGGTATTAATCATGGGTTTCCCTGGGGCTGAGGAAGCCACCGCAAGCCTGTGCACAATGCCAGCCACCTTGTATGCATACAGAGGAGGCAAAGGGACTAACAAACACTCCCAGAGACTGGATATCTTGAATATCTGTCCAACTTTCTTGGGAGGGGCCATTTATTCTGTAACTCAAAGGAATTTATTGTTTTTAAGCCAGGGAGGCATGCTTTCTATCTGCTGTTGGTACTCCCAGACCAAGCTGTTGCATGTGGGACTGAAGTGTGACTTCTGCCTCAGTTTTGTCCACCTGTGCAGGGAAGAGAAAACTGCCTGCACCTCCATGGTCATACCCTCTGTTGGAACCACCTCCTTAAGCCAGAATTATTGAATGTTCTCTATGTGCCAGAATGATTATTATTTCATTTGATTCTCACAACAATGCCATGAAGTCTATACAGACATACCTTGGAAATACAGTGGGTTTGGTTCCAGACCACTGCAATAAAGCTAATATCGCAATAAAATGGGTCGCACAAAGTTTTTGGATTAGGCTTTGGCTTAAGGGAATTTTGTGGCTGGTTTGATCTTTTATCCAGACCGCTAACACTTTCTCCCTATCAGCAATAAGGCTGCTTTGCTTTCTTATCATTCCTGTGTTCACTGGAGTAGCACTTTTAATTTCCTTCAAGAACTTTTCCGTTGCATTCATAACTTGGCTAACTGTTTGGCACAAGAGGCCTGCCTAGCTTTTGGCCTGTCTAAGCTTTTGACTTGCCTTCCTCACTGAGCTTAATCATCTCTAGCCTTGGATTTAACGTGGAAAATGTGTGACTATTCCTTTCACTTCAACACTTGGAAGCTATTGTAGGGTTATTAACTGGTCTTATTGTGTCTCAGGGAATAGGGAGGCCCAGAGAGAGAGAGAGAGAGAGAGAGAGACAGGAAAACAGCAAGTCAGTGGAGCAGGCAGAACACACACATTTATTTATTAAATTTGCTGTCGTATGTTCTTGCAGTTCATGGTGCCCCAAAACAATTACAATAATAAGATCAAAGATCCCTGGTCATAGATCGCCGTAACAGATAGAGTAATCATGAAAAAGTTTGAGATATTGTGAGAATAACACAGGTATTGTGAGAAATATGACCCAGAGACACACGCTGTTGGAAAAATGGCACCGACAGACTTACTTGATCCAGGGTTACACAAACCTTCAATTTGTAAAAAAAACTGTAGTATCTGCAAAACGTAGTAGCGTGTAATAAAATGCAGTCTGCCTGAACTTCAATTATTCTCATTTTATAGAAGAGGAAATGGATGCAGGGAGTTTGATCTGCCCGAACTAGTAAATGGTAGAACTCTGGGACTAACATTCTTATCCTCTATGCTACACTCCTAGGAAAGAACTCTCAGACAGGGTTGGACTGAGAGTGTGTTAAGCTTCGCGCTGTTCTGAGCCATCTGAAGGAGTGTCCATATTTGAAAGCACCTCCTTCCTTTTGCTGGCCCTCCACAATGTGGCCTAAGTTATTCAATTAGGAAGGGAAATAATTGGCAGTGGAGAATGCCTCTAGCAGTGGTAATTACCTCCAGTGCCTTGTAGGAATAGTCAAGCTACATTTCAGTTTATGCTGTAAAACCTTAATTATAATATAAACAGCTGCCCTTCAGCCCAGTGGGGCAGCCTTCCCCCGCCTTCCTTCTCTGGCCTGGGAATGGCCCTGCCTCCTGAATGGTCAGGGAGGTCCAGGGGCGGAAGGAGACCTGGGAGGAGGGGAGCCGATGCCTGTGCATGTGTTGGGGTTTGGGAGATTAAGCTAGAGGGAGCCACTGCCAGGGTCCCATCTTCAAATGATGAAGCCAAAGGCAGCATCCCCGTCTTGGTACCACTCACAGAGTCTCTTGGGGGAGCAGTCTCCAGCCGTTAGCAGTCAGCTCAGTGCCATTAGGCTAGGATAGGGTTTAGCAGGCTATGGTATCATTTCAGGGTAACATGTCTTTCCATTTAATACCCTGTGAGGGAGAACAGAGTTTTCCCTTCCAGATCCAGACTTCCTGGCCATGTAGGAGCCCTGTTGTGTGCCCGGTGCACTCTAGGTAGTATGCGAGGCATGGTCGCAAGGGTTCCCCACTTCAACTTCACAGCACTTGGATACACAGAAAATTAACATCCTCATTTGACTGTCGAGGAAAATGAGCCTTTGAAAGTTTAAATGGAGATAAGTCTTGGAAGACAGATAGATCTGTAAGTGACTTAAGTACAGGAAGGAGAAGGACACTCAATATTTTTGTTCAGAGTACCGGGAAGGAGAGAGAGGGATCAGTCACCATCGGGCATTTGAGAAGGTCCAGAAACAGGGAGCTGGTGAGGAGAAGGGGGAATAACACCAGAGGGGCTGAGATTACTGATTGCTGGGTTCACAGATGTACCCACGACTGGCCCAGGTACCCCATGAGGGGCTGCTCTGTGCCACCTGGCCACTGGATTGTAATCTGGGCTGAAAGAATCAGAAGTCAGTGTGCCGAGGCAGGAGTCCTCAGATGGTCAGGACTGACTCTTCCACTCTTAAGGGCAAAATGGAAAATGTGAGCTTGTTGGTAGTCTTCAAAATAGAGTGAGCAATCCATGCCCCTGAAGAGCAGGGATAATTATAGGCATGCCATTGTTTTATTGTGCTTTACAGATATTGCATGTTTTTACAAATTGAAGATTTATGTCAACTCTGCATACAGCAAATCTATGAATGCCATGTTTTTCCAATATCACATGCTCACTCTTTATCTCTGTCTCACATTTTGGTAGTTCTACCAATATTTCACACTTTATTATTATTATATCTGTTATGATGATCTGTGGTCAGGGATCTTTGAGGTTACCATTGTAGTTATTTTGAGGTGCCATGAACTGCACCCATATAAGACAGCAAACATAATCAATAAATGTTGTGTGTTCTGACTGCTCCACCAACCGACTGTTTCCCTGTCTCTTTCTCTCTCCTCTGGTTCCCTATTCCCCGAGGCACAACCATATTGAAATTAGGCCAAATAATAACCCTACAATGGCTTCTAAAGTTTCAAGTGAAAGGAAGAGTCACATCTCTTACTCTAAATCAAAAGCTAGAAATGATTAAGCTCAGTGAGGAAGGCATGTGGAAAGCTGAGACGGGCTAAAAGCTAGGCCTCTTGCGCCAGTTACAGAAGTTGTGAATGCAAAGGAAAAGTTCTTGAAGGAAATTAAAAGTGCTACTCCAGTGAACACAGGACTGATAAGAAAGCAAAACAGCCTTTTGCTGATAGGGAGAAAGTTAGAGTGGTCTGGATAAAAGATCAAACCAGCCACAACATTCCCTTAAAGTCAAAGCCTAATCCAGAAAATTGGTGGGACTCACTTTATTATGATACTTGCTTTATTGAGGTGATCTGGAAACAAACCCACTATGTTTCTGAGGTAGATCTATATTTAAATCTCCTATTTTTAAATTTGTTTTCAGTTTCGGTTTATAAGTTCTACATGTTTCATAATGGTCATAGGCACAATAGGACATTTTTCTAATCCATACACATATATATGTTCAGGAATGTTTTACAACTTGGGGTGCATAACCAAAATGTTTGGAGTCCACTGGGATAGAAGCCAATGACTACATGAATTTCTAATTTGTTTAGTTTATTAACTATGATCAACAGGTAGTGGCTTATATTAGTCCATTCTCATACTGTGTTGAAGAAACTGAGAAAGAGGTTTAATTGACTCACAGTTCCACATGGCTGGGAAGGCCTCAGGAAACTTACAATCATGGTAGAAGGGGAAATAAACACATCCTTCTTCACAAGGTGGCAGGAGAAAGAAGTGCCAAGCAAAGGGAAAAATGCCCCTTATAAAACCATCAGATCTTATGAGAACTCACTCACTATCATGAGAACAGCATAGGGGTAACTGCCCCCAGGATTCAATCACTTCCCACTGGCTCCCTCCCATGACAAGTGGAGATTATGGGAACTACAATTCAAGATGAGATTTGAGTGGAGACACAGCCAAACCGTATCATGGCTCAATGTTAATAACTTGGAGTAATAAGAATTATTACTCACGGAGAACCTGAGTTTGCTGTCTCATTCAATCTTGCAGAAACAAGGTAAAGTCATGTCCACAGCATGGACTCTGAAGCTGGACTCCCTGGATCCAAATCCTTGCTCTGTCATCTGTTAGCCTTGTGACTTGGAATAAGTTTCTCAGCCTTTCTGTGCCTTCATGTCTTCATCTGGAGAATGAAGCTCACAGATTCTAGTCTACGTCATAAGGTACATATGAGGATTACATGAGTTAACGCATGTAAAGCCCTTATAATAGTGCTTGGTCCTGAATAACCATTCAGTGAATAGTTAGTGACATGGATTTTACAGATAAGAAGATGGAGCTTCAGGGAGGTGAGTGGAGGAACTGGCATTCTGGCTGATTCCAAAGCGTATGTGTTGGGATCCACAATGTAAACCATTCTAAGTCCTTACCAACAACCAGATGGATCCAAGAAAGCATATCTGCTTCTCCTTTAATCACCTATGATTCTAACTCTCCTTGCTATACCCACCGTATCCATTTCCCAGTCAGAACACAGAAAAGGACATCCGCACAGCTCTTTCTCAGTTGGATGATGCCCAGCAAGTTGGCCCTTTCTGCCCTCATTCCAATAGATTTACTGCTCTCGTTGGTCATTTATGCTTCCCTGAAGCCTCTCAGATTGTCCCTGCTCCAAGAAAGAATTCTAGAGCCTCCTGGAGTTGTAGACAGGGCAGGCAGGAGTATTGCAGAGCCGAAGGTGCTGCAAAGGACTCAAGTAGCAAAGGATACATGTCAGCTAGACACACTGGGGAAGCTGTCTGGCCTGAAGACATGGAATTGGAACTCACATCACTGCCTCTGCTGTCTGGTTTTCCTTGACAGTCCTTGAGTATGGCATCCACGTGTTCTAATTCTGTATAAAACCAAGGAGCAAGATATATTTGCTCTAAAGATCTTAAACTCTGTGTGAGTTTTAGCAGTTTAATAGGCATCTCAGGTCTCTCTAGTCCCAGCTTCCTGCTCTGAGAGCAGTGGTTGGGTGAGATTTAGGCTCATACAATCTATGAAAAACTTCAGATTCAGGGACTTCATGGTGAGAAGTGCTAATCACTATGAGGAGTGTAGGAAACCATAGTGATCTGGGCATCCTTTGCTATGGACTCCCAGAGACGAGCTTGCTGGTGGCAGCCTCCCCCCACAACCCCCGCTCCACTCATACAGATTAGGTCCCTGCTCCCCGACTTCCAAGGCCATCTATTGCTACATCTCCCATGAGCACCACAGAGCAGATTCTCTACCCTCCTTCCCCTGAAGAACACAGCCTTTGGGAGTTTTCTAAAGGTTTTTAATATTAGTAGCAGAAAGAAACTAACAGTAAATAAAATTTCCAGACAAAAAAGGAAATTTGCAGTGTTTCAAGACACTTTAAACGATGCACTTGAAATGAGAGGCTTGCATTAGGATGGAAATTAACATCCTTGAGTGGCTTTTTATATTTTTTATTTCATGTTAACCTGACTACAACTTTCTCATCTTCATGTGTTTCCTAGAAGTTCTTTAATGCAAAGCTGAAGGATGAAACCCAGGGTGACTCAACAGGCTTGGTTGGCTCCATCTCGTCAGTTATCTCTTGGTGGGCAGCAAGACAAGGGAGAGATGACTAAAATAATGGCGCTTTAAGACATCTTCAGCTGAGATCATGCCATTGTACTCCAGCCTGGCTGACAGCGGGAGACACAGCCTGGTTCTGTTGCCCAAGCTGGAGTGCAGTGGTGTGATCTCGGCTCACTGCAACCTCTGCCTCCCAGGTTCAAGCGATTCTGCTGCCTCAACCTCCCGAGTAGCTGGGACTACAGGCACGTGCTGCCATACCGAGCTAATTTTTGCATTTTTAGTAGAGACGGGGTTTCACCATGTTGGCCAGGATTGTCTCTATCTCTTGACCTCTTGATCTGTTCACCTCGGCCTCCCAAAGTGCTGGGATTACAGACTTGAGCCACTGCGCCTGGCCAACATCTTTAGCCAATGAAAAATTGCTTACAGAATTATAAAGCCTCTCTTCATGTCAGTTTTCTTAACCTCCTCAACTCAACTGTCCGATGATGGGTTTACAAACCCTTTGGGACTGCTGTGTTAAGTAAGAGGAATTTAGCTCCCCACATTCTGTGGTAGCTAAATATCCAGGGCCAGGCATAGGAAGAGGAGATACCTATCAGGTCTTTCATAGGAGCCAGTCCCTAAAGCAGAAAGAATAGTTCCCTCAAGGCTTGCTCTGTGGATTGCCTTACATGAGTTGGTTCATATTTATAAGCCAATTTGTCCGGAATAAATCTCTTTAACACGCGCAACTAACTCCTCAAGGTGTGTCCAATGGGAACCAGTCTTCCTAAATGAACTGTCTGTAAAAGGGCTTTAACAACAGCACTGTCAATCCCGGAATTCTCACCTGAAGAAAAAAAAAAATTCATAGGCTGCTTGGGCCCATAGAATACACAGAATTTAGGAAACTGCTAAATTAAATCAAGACACCTAAAAAAACTTTTTTCATACACTGTGTTGAGGAGATGGCTATGGAAAGAAACAGACTTTTGCTTACAATCTTGAAGTTCAGTAATAGTGCATCTGACCTGAGACTAACTCAGACAGTAGTTGGCTTTCTCTCTGCCACAGTTTCTTCCCATACTACCAAAAAAGAGGACATGCAATCTTGAACATGTGAGGCCCATCTTCCTTCTTTCCTTCCTTTCTTGCTTCGTTTCTTCCTTTCTTTTTTTCTTTCCTTTTCCCTCCCTCCTTTTCCTTCACTTCTCCCTCTCTCCCTCTTTTCTTTCCTTTCTTTTTTCTCAGTTTCTTGAGGGTAAAGAAGGGCATCTCACAAAAGTTAAAGTGAAGCTTTAGAAGACTGTTTTTTGTTTGTTTTTTTTTCTAAGAAATTGTGTACTACTTTATCTCAAAAATAGAGGTGTTTTATTACATATCTTTATTGAGATGTAATTAACACACAATAAAACTAATTTACAAAGTTGTTTGGAGTCGATAATTAAATAAGATTAAATAAAAGAATATATATGAAGTTGTCTCACACAATGCTCAGTGGTTGAATTTCGATATGACATAACTGTTTATACCACCCTTGTGTTAAAAACCCTCAGTGGCTTCTCATTTCCTGCAGAGCAGCCTAAAGTCTAAAACACAAAAACTTAAAGTTCTTAATAATTCAGCCCCATCTTTCTGGTCTTGTGTGCTGCCACACTCTCTTACACACCCAACTTAGCAGAAATACTGGATGACAGGGAACTTTCGTGTCTCCAGAATTTTTTATGCTGCCCCATTTCTGCCCATCGAGGCTCTTCCTTTCCTTTAAGGTCAGGAGCCAACTCCTTCATTAGTCCTCCTGGAAGACGACTCCTGATCATTCCAGATGGTTATTAACGTCCTTTTCCTATGGCCTATCCCATTATACTGCATTGTTTCTAAGATCTTTGCCACATTCTGCTTTGTGCTACTTATCGTGAGTAGCTCCTTTCTTTCATGTAATTTTGATGAACATTCATTGAGCCTCTATAATACCTGGGCAGTGAAGTAGGCATGGGGATGGGCTGGGCAGAGGTGCAGAGATAAATGACATACTGTGTGCTCTGGAAAAGCCCATGTCCTGATGAGAAGCATGGAGGTTGCAAGCCCCACCACGTTCAATTCTGTATCTTTAGTAGTGTCTAAAATGTCCCATGCAGAGCAGATACAGATGTTGAATAAAATCAGTATTAAAGGTGAAAAATATCAGAGTGTTAAATGTAATTACCTCTTTCTAGCAAAAGAGGAAATTAAGGCTCAGGAAGATTAAATAACATGCTCAAGATTGCCAGTGGCTCTGGAGTTGTAAGTAGAGTGCTATAAATAACCACAAACCAAGCTGAGAAGAGGCCAGCTGGGAAGATCAGGCACGGGGACTATTTTGTTTTGTTTGAAGTTTCTTTAAATCCAGAGTTGTCCTTGGTCATAGGAATCCTATTTTTGTCCATGGAAATAAACCCCATTTCCTATGAGATGCCACTCTCTGGCCTCAGTGGAAGCTGGATTTGAATTCTAGACCAGCCACTTACCAGTTTGTTGCCCTGGGATGAGAGATGATATCTCTGAGCTTCATTTTTCTTGTGTGTAAAATGAGGATGGTAACATTAACATCATAGAACTATTACAAAGATTACATCAATAATGAATTAAATAAATACACAAAAATAAATGAGTTCAGGCCCTGACTCCTGTAAAGTGTTGGTAGCAATGGTGATACTGGTGTTGGTGGTTGGAGTAGATATTATAATTCAAACTCACCTATCAGAATTAACCTTCTGCTAATGGTGTTTGTGTATTGATGTAGTCATTTGTAAACTTAGTCCCCTAGCTATCTGGGAAGCATCTGCAACTTTATTTTGTAGGGTTCCCACTTCCATATTTATCAACCAACCCCTTGTAGCACTTTGATATGTCAGAAAGACGTTCATTCCTCATGGTTTTCTGTATCTTCTTCCAATTCAGCCAAGCTCTATGTCTTGACCCAGGGACCATTGCAAGTCTAGGTATGCAGCAATGAATAAGACTGGTGCTCTTATAAGAGTAATAATTTTGACACTTCTCTCCCCACCCTACCTAAGGTGTATTTTTCTACCTGTTTCTGATGTCCCCAGGAACTAGTCTTCTTCCCTAGATTATTGACCACATCTTCCCACTGATTTGTTGAGTTAACTGCCAGTATTACTTTGCTGGTTGAGACCCTCCTCTTCCTCAGGCTTGCTTCATACCCACTCCAAGCCTCAGTTTACTACTGCCCTAGGCAGCAACTTGCCTGATTCCACATTATTGCAGTCCTCCAGTAACCAGGCCCTCCAAGGCTTCTCAACTGCAAGGATAAGAAATCAAAGAGTAAAGGTAGAGGATGGAAGTGGTGGTGGTCATGGTGGATAGAGAGAGGTGAGAGGCTGGTCGTTGTGTATTTATGCCCTTTGCACACCAATATCCATAACACAATTATATTCTAGACAATCCAGCAGTGAAAATTTCGCAACTATTTTCAGCTCTACTTTCATTAAGCCAGATAGAAATGGCAAGGGAAGATTCTGGTAATCACAATTGGTTTAGAAAAATAACTTCCAGAGAATGTGATAGGGTGACAGTAGATTGAGATTCATCTTATTTATGCTGTCTATTTATAGCATTACTGTACCATGATCTCTGATGTATGAATCACTGCCTTATTCTTGAAAGGGTCCCCCAGTGCCTTCTGAATCATCATAATGCAAACAAATGAAAGGGTTATATTGCAATGAGTATCCTCTTAATATGGAAGATACTGTACATATGTTTAGTTTCTTGAAAATCAATTATTTGTGAGGGTGTATGTAGTAAAGTTTGGCCAACTAGAATATACATGTACTTTGTTTTATTGTACTTTACTTTATTATGCTTCATAAATAATTGCATTTTTTATCAATGGAAGGTTTGTGAAAACCCTGCGTCAAGCAAGTTTGTTGGTGCCATTTTCCCAACAGCATGTGCTCACATTATGTCTCTGGGTCTCATTTTGGTAATTCTCACAAAACCCCAAACTTTTAAATTATCGTTATATCTGGTATGGCAATCTGTAATCACTGATCTTCGGTGTTACTATAGTAATTTTGGGGGTGGGGTGTCATCACCCATATAAGATGGCAAACTTAATTACTAAATGTTGTGTGTGTTCTGACTGCTCCACTGACCAGCCCGTCCCTCATCTCTGTCTCCTCAAGCCTCTCTATTCCATGAGACATTTTATGTAGAAATTAGGCCAATAAATAACCCTACAGTGGCCTGTAAGCATTCAAGTGCAGGAAGAATTGCGTCTCTCACTTTAAAGCAAAAGTTAGAAATAATTAAGTTTAGTGAGGGAAGCATATTGAAAGCTAAAATAGGCCAAAAGCTAGGTCTCTTGTGCCAAACAGAGAAGTTGTGAATGCAAGGAAAAGTCCTTAAAGGAAATTAAAAGTGCTACTCCAGTGAATACAGGAATGATAAGACAGTAAAACCACCTCATTGCTGATAGGGAGAAAGTATCAGTGGTCTTAACAGAGGATCAAACTAACTACAACATTTCCTTAAGAAAAAGCTTAATCCAGAGCATGGCACTAGGTCTCTTAAATTCTATGAAGTCTAAGACAAGTGTATGTAAACTAGCAGATGTTGGTTCATGAAACTTAAGGAATGAAGCTGCCTCTGTAGCATAAAATTTCTAGGTGAAGCAGCAAGTGCTGGTGTAGAAGCTACAGCAAGTTCTCTAGATCTAGCTAAGATCATTGACCAAAGTGGCTATACTAAACAACAGATTTTCCATGTAGATGAAACATCCTTCTATTGGAAGAAGACACCAACTAGGACTTTCATAACTAGAGAGGAGAAGTCAATGCCTGCCTTCAAAGCTTCAAAGGACAGGCTGACTCTCTTGTTAGAGGCTAACGCAGCTGGTGACTTGAAGTGGCAGCCAATGCTTAATGACCATTCCAACAATTGTAGGCCCCTTAAGAATTAGGTTAAATCTACTCCACCTATGCTCTATCAATGGAACAACAAAACCTGGATGACAGCCTATCTGTTTACAGTATGGTTTATTGAATTTTTTCTTTCTTTTTTTTGAGAAGGAGTCTTGCTCTGTCGCCCAGGCTGGAGTGCAGTGCCGCGATCTCCGCTCACTGCAAGCTCCACCTCCCAGGTTCACACCATTCTTCTGCCTCAGCCTCCCAAGTAGCTGGAACTATAGGCACGAGCCACCATGCCCAGCTAATTTTTTGTATTTTTAGTAGAGATGGGGTTTCACCATGTTAGCCAGGATGGTCTTGATCTCCTGACCTCATGGTCCACCCACCTCAGCCTCCCAAAGTGCTGGCATTACAGGCTTGAGTTACCATGCCCAGCCAGTTTACCGAATATTTTAGGCCCACTGTTGAGACCTCCTGCTCAGAAAAAAGATTCCTCTCAAAATGTCACTGCTTATTAATGATGCACCTGGTTATTCAAGAGCTCTGATGAAGATGTACAAGGAGATGAATGTTGTTTTCATGCCTGCTAACACAACATTCATTGTCCAGCTCATGAATCAAGGCATAATTCTGACTTTCAAGTCTCATTATTTGAGAAATACATTTTCTGAGGCCATAGATAGTGATTCCCCTGATGGATCAGGCCAAAGTCAATTAAAATCCTTCCGGAAATAACCTCTCTGGATGCCATTAAGAACACTTTGATGTGTGATTCAAGGGATGAGGTCAAAATATCCACCTTAGTGGGAGTTTGGAAGAAGCTGATTCCAACCTTCATGGATGACTTTGAGGGATTTAAGACTTCAGTGGAGGAAGTAACTGCAGATGTAGTGGAAACAGCAAGAAAACCAGAATTATTATAGAAGTGGAACCTGAAGATGGGCCAGAATTTCTGCAATCTCATGATAAAATTTGAATGGAAAAGAAGTTGCTTCTTATGGATGAGTAAAGAAAGTTGTCTTTTGAGATGAAACCTACTCCTGGTGAAGATGCCGTAAACATTGTTGAGATGAAAACAAAGGATTTAGAATGTTACATAAACTTCGTTGGCAAAGCAGCAGCAGGGTTTGAGAGAACTGACTCTAATATTTGAGAGAAATTCTACTGCAATTAATATGTTATCAAACAACATTGCATGCTACAGAGAAATCTTTTGTGATTGAGTCAATTGATGTGGCAACCTTCATTATTGTCTTATTTTAAGAAATTGTCACAGCCGCCCTAACCTTCAGCAACTACCATCCTGATCAGTCAGCAGCCATCAACTGGAGGTAAGACCCTCCACCAGCAAAAAGGTGCCGATTCACTGAAGGCTCCGAGGATCATTATTAGCATTTTTTAGGAAGAAAATATTTTAAATTAAGGTATGTACATTGTTTCTTAGACACAATGCTATTGCATACTTAGTAGACTACAGTATAATATAAACACAACTTTTATAGGCACTGGGAAACCAAATAATTTATGTGACTTGCTTTATTGTGATATTTGCCTTATTGCAGTGGTCTGAAAGTGAACCTGAACTATCTCCAAAGTATGCCTGCATATGTAAAATAAACCCTCAAATAAACATTTTCTGTTCACTCAAGTGTCCACAGAATCACACCTCCCTGAGGATAGAAACCCATGTGTTTCTCTCATTCATTCAATCGCTATTTATTGAGCATCTATTATTACACAAGAGCTATTTTAAATGCTTGGGGGCACATCCGCAAATAAAACAGAGTAAGATCTTATCCTTAAAGATCTGAAGTTCCACTGGAGGAGATAGACGACAATAAAACCATAAAGTTAATTACATTGTATGCTAGAAGGGGGACAAGTACTACTGGAAAAGATATTAGAATTGGGTAAGAGGGATAGAGATGCCCAGGGGAGATGGCAGGGAGGCTGTACTGAGAAAGTGGCACTGAGTAAGCCTTGCAGTAGGAATCTAAATCAACCACACAGAAATGTGGCGAGAGAGCCTTCTGGGAAGCAAGAACAGCCAGGGCAAAAGCCTGAGAGTGCCTGGAGTGTTTTCAGAATAGAAAGGAGGCCCTGGAAGCTAAGGTGGGATTCATTCTTGTTCAGTGAATTAATGAGGGAATGAAATAAGTGAAAGAAATGCCAGAGACTGGAAGGTCCTCTGACCTAACTCTCATATGGTGTTTTAGCACACTCCACAGCTATGTTTCCTGATTGTGTTCTCTGGAGCGTTGGTCCCTGAAAATATTCCAGGAGAAGGGGGTTTTAAGTTCAGATCCATTCTCCATTTTGTAGAGCCCCATGATATAGAGTCACAAATCACAATAGTATGTGAAAGTCTCAGAGAAATCCTCCAGGGAATGACCTGTTTCAACTTGGTACTTTCAGAACTTTTTCAACCACAGAGCCCATTTTTTGCTCCCACTGTCATTTTGTCCCTGATACCTCTGCTACTCCTCAGACAGAGGACATCTGCTGTCAGCAATGACATGCTGAGTCAGCATCCAGCAGCCTCCAGAAAGACAACCCTGCCACCCCGACCCTGCCATCTCTGGACCACTCTGAAGTGCAGAAGCTCCCTCTTAGATTGAGTGGAATAAAAGCCACTGCATTGTTGGCTGGGTGTGGGGGCTCACGCCTGTAATCCCAGCACTTTGGGAGGCTGAGGTCAGGAGTTTGAAACCAGCCTGGCCAACATGGTGAAACCCCTTCTCTACTAAAATACAAAAATTAGCCAGGCATGGTGACATGCACCTGTAATCCCAGCTACTTGAGAGGCTGAGGCAGGAGAATCACTTAAACCCAGGACGTGGAGGTTGCAGTGAGCCAAGATCATGCCACTGTACTCCAGCCTGGGCAACAAGAGTGAAACTCCATCAAAAAAAAAAAAAAAGCCACTACCTTGTCATTTCCGTCCACTGGCCCTAGTTTTACCCATGGACCACATGGAATAATCTTGGGTTGTGGAAGAACTTTCGGATGTTTAGTCATATAGAATCAATCCTGGCCTTGCCACTTGACTACTAGCTAGGCAGTGACTAAAACTCTGATTTTTAGTTTCCTTATTTACATTACCTGCCTCATAAGGTTATTGTGAGGACTGAAGATATGGTCCCATGCCTAGCAGAGTTTCTGTTAGGTTGTTGTTACTCAGTAAAAGCTCCCTTATCTGTTTTCTTCCACAGTTCCTTCCACAAACTTAGATATAGTCACCATGTCACCTGGAATCCTGTCATCTCTAGGCTAAACATTCCCGGCTCTTTCACTAGATACTAAGTATGAACTGGAGACATTTCACTAGTGACAAAAGGTTGGTAGCCTCCCTCATCCCAAGCATCCCGGGAGACACAGGCCAAAACAGACAAACCCATGTATCCTTCAAGGGTCAATTCTGTTTTTAAAATGGAAGTTTCAATAATCAAGAAATGTCCTTAGGATCTTCTGAGGAAAAGCATCACATTTCTACAAATGCTGTAGAAATGTCTTCTTTTCCTAAGTTATCATGATAAAGATTTACATCTAATGAATGTCCAAAAAATCATCCCCAAACATAAAAGTCTATACCTTAAAAATGAGATGCAGATCTGTCAGCCAGAAAGGTGAGTGTTCACATTTTCTCTGATAGTGCAAGATGTGTCTCTATTGGAGGTCAAGTTCATTTTCTTTTATCAATGTTACTGGAGGTCTTACTTGTACTGAGAATCTTTACCATCAAATAATCTATAATAGCATTTATACTTTGCTTCACAAAGCAGCAATAGTAGATGGGATTTCTTAGCACCCTTTTTCTAAGTTTATTGGATTTGCTTTTTCCAGTAGGAGGTGATTCAAATAGGTAGAGTGGCAGCAGTTAAACTGAGTTGAATTCAGTTGAGTGTGTTTCCTTGACCCTTGTCTGGTTTACTCAATTCCATTAGGGATTCCTCTACAGTTGACACATAGCTTGTTCCTCACATTCACTTGCTTATTTATGCTTCTTAGAAATGTTAAAGAGGCATAGCAGGTCCTTCTTCACAGTTTACACCATTGTCATGGGCAGCATCTATACCTTTACTTATTCTGTAGTCAAATTCCCAGGTTGTGACATGGCAATGACTCAAAAAAATAACTGAGTATACAAATAGCACATACCTTGTCCTTTTTTGGAAACTGAATTTGGGATAAGAAATCTACTGGGCAGTTGTCTTCTGTGTACACCTTCTTTTTGGTAAGACAGTGCCATTTGACCTTTAGCCAGCTACCTCTTCTCTCCAAGTTGCTCCATTCTCTTCCCAAAGGACCAGCTCAAAGAAGCCTGTCTCATACAATGATAGCCTTAACAAATCCCAAGTGCACATTAATCCACCTACCTGTCTCATTTTCTTTTCCTTTACAAAACAAGTTATTCTTATTGAATTTCATTTTGTTCTTTTTTCTTTCTTCATATGTATTTACATATGTTTAATTTACAACATATATATTACTATACATTTACATGTCTCCAAGTAATCATAAATTTAATCAAGATTTCATTGAAAACACTACATTGGAAAGGAAATAAAATTGTAGTTGTGTCTTAGAGACGAGATACAGGGAAGATAAACTGAAATTTTAAAAATGTGTTTCATATGTGAGAGTATGTGCATACTTCTTTAAGAGTGAGGCTGCTTTTTTTCCCCTTGAATATGATTTGACCTCTTGGAAGAATATCGTAGGCATGTCAATGTCACCAGTCCATGCAGATGGGGCTGCATTTAGATGTCACTAAGATGACAAAATGACAGCAACTCCAACAGAGAAAAGCCAGGTGATGAAGAGAGGTCCAGCTCAGCCAAAGCCCCTCTGCACTTCACCTTAGCTCCTCAGGACAAGGGAGTGGAGGCTGAGGCTGCAGGGATCCCAAACCTGAAAAAGAAAAGAGCCACATGCAATGAAAGCCAAGCTGAACTTGCCTTCTTTTCTCAGATGGCTTTCAATGTGCATTTCATGAAACCACCATGTCTGTTCAACTGAGGTTCAATATCACTGGTGTGGAAAGCAATAGCTCAACTCTAATCAAAATGAGAAGCTAAATGAATAAAAATGGTATTTTTTCCATAATACCATTCCATAAAGGTTGCAATCACCTCACACCATAGTAGATACTGAAGTTTTTAAGTAATTTTGATTCTCTTAGATTTAAAAATAGAAGAAAAAATGAAGAATATGAGATTGTTTAATGTCTGCTAAGAAACAGCGATGACTTATGACCAGGATACCATCATTTTCAGGCTTGTGGCTCTTCTATTCTTCATTCATGTTAGTCATAAGGAGAATTGTTCTTTCCTTACAGGTGACCAGGAGTCCTACTTATGGGACAGTGCAGTGAGGTTGTGACTTAGACATATGAAATTATGCTCTTTTCTTTCTAGGTGATTCCCATTCCTAGCAACAGATTTGTCCAACCTCACCAATATTCCTGACCATGAATGTCATCCATGGTAGTGATCCTTCCACCAACAACTTGCCCCAAATCCTTGGCTCCTATCTTTCCACTTCCACATTAAATCACAGAATAATTAAAGGAGCCTCATCTTAGCAAGGGAACATGGAAGCAAGTCACTCCAACATCTGATTCAATATGTGAATTTCTTCTAGGAGAGCTGTAACTGTGGTCTTCCTGCCTCTTCTCGAACACCACCAATGATGTGGAATTCCTTATTGCAGGAGCGCCTCATTCTGGTTTTTAGTAGTCCTGCTGTGATGGACTAAACGTTTGTTTCCCCTCACCCCTATCCTGCCAAATTCATATGTTGAAACCCTAACCCACTATGTGATGGTCTTAGGAGTTGGGGCCTTTGAGAAGTTATTAGGTTTAGAAGAGGTCATGAGGATGGAGCCCCCAATGCTGGGATTAATGTCTTTAGAAGAAGAGGAAGAGACAGCAGAGCTTCCTTTTTTCTGCATGTGACGACACAGTGACAAGGTAGCTATCTATAAGACAAAAAGAGGGTGCTTACTAGGGCCTGACATCCTGGTACCTTAATTTCCAGAACTTTGAGGGAAAAAAAGAATGTCATTTCAGCCACTCAGTCTATGGTATTTTGTTATGGCAGCCTGAGCTGACTAAGATACCTGCCTATTAGACAAGGCATCCTTCAGTGGAGCCGAAGCTCCTCTCACTGTGTCCGTCATGGCTTACCTACCCCTGGCTCTGTTTTCTGGAACCACAACAGAATGATTTTTATCCTGTTCTTCTGTCTCAGACTGCTCTCTCTTTCAGTGTGCATTTATTTCCTCGAGACAAATGAGCACAGCTGAAGGGGCCCTCGAGTCATTTGCAGATTCCTGCTTCCAGAACTTTCCTTTACTCAGCTCCCACAGCATACCATAAAGTTTGACAGGGAAATTTCCTATAGTTTTCTTTTTTTAAGTAGAAAATTTTAACTATCATCCCATTCATCAAATATAGTTTAGTAATAAGACCTGTTAGCCAGCGTCCAGCCCATTCCCAGCATGGTAATGGGAAGCTCAGGTGAGGATGATCTCTAGGCCCAATGGCTCAAGTCAACATTTGCTGCTGCTTAGAAAAAGGCCACAAACACCATCCCTAATGATTTAACAGCTTGTCCCCGAAAGCACATTAACTAAGGGAGCTTTTAAATATTAAGAAATAATTACATCAACTCAGTGTTGTACTTCCTCAAAATTACCTCACATCAGGGCTCTGCTAGATAAATAAATTCCGTAAGAGAACACAGGTCTTCTTAAAATGAAAAACTGTACCCAATGAAATGTTATTTCCAGTTGATGACAGGAGGGCGGACAGAAGGAAGGAAGAATTAATGAAAATATTCTGACTACTTTCCCAAATGAACACTTAGAGTAACCTTACCCCAGCCAAATTAATTCTCTGTTATTGGCATTTCAAACTCTTTCTCACCATCTCCAAACTAGTTGGGGTCAGATTAGAATTGGGAGGGACCAGAGAATGCCCTGGGACCAATGTGCTCCAGTCATAAGAGTCCATTTTAAGCCTAAGGAATTTGGCACTGACTTGGAGCTGTGGGTCTGTATTACCTTAGGGTGAATAGAAATGGCTTTACCTTTGCCTGAATAGGAAATATGATTTGGGGATAAGCAAAGAAATCTTTGTAGGACTCTAAGACATTGCCCCCACATAGGGCACACTTCACCCAAAATTCTATCGTTAAATATTGCCCTCTTTCTGCAGAACTGCTGAAATTTCAAATGAACCTGTATAGGATATTTGAGTCATTTTGATTTAAGTCTGATTGAGTTTAATAGCTTCTCCTCTTCTGCCCAAACAAGACACTGGGCAATTTGAGGTCACTGGGCATGTAAGTGGGAAGGGCCCTGGAGGAAGGAAAGGAACAGGCACGCTTCACAGTTCATCCACAGCTAAGGCTGGGGTGGGGGCAAGCTCTAGAACTCCCAGGTATACTGGCCACCTGGGGAGTACCCTATGCGCCTCCAGGCCTATGTGCTATAGCTATGAGGTAGAGCACACCTCTGCAGTAGTTAGCCTAGACCTGGGTGACTTCTAAGAGTGCAGACCAAGCAGATGGGGAAGCCACTTGGCCTGCTTGGGCTGAAGCAGATTTTTGTGGAATAAACTCCCACTCAGGCAGCCCTTGGGTGTCATGTGACTTCACTTTTTCCATTGCTTTTTCCTCTGCTGCTAAGAATCTCTACCGTTTGGTCACCTTTTGAAGTTAACGGCAGGGCGTAGCTGCACATCCGTACTTTTACGGGCTTCCTAATGACCTGCTTAATTATTTGCTTTCTTTGGGGCCAGATTTGCTTCTGATAGGCACCAGAAGCCTGGGCACAGTTGCAGCCCAGTCTCCCTGATGGGTCCAGCACAGAGTTTCAGGCATCTTGATTACTGAATTCCAAGAGACTATCTCCCTGGGGCACCTGGGCTTGAATGTGAAGCTTTATTTGTATTTTATTTATTCATTAGATTGGCAGAGGCCTTCTCTCTTGAGAGGTCTAGGTGCCTAATAGGAAATTAGTATCTCGATTTTCCAACAAAGTCAACTGCTATGTAATCCTTTTCAGCCTTTCTTGTGTTCTGAGATTTTAAAGATTCAGAAACCAAGAGCACTTGGGTCAAATGACTCAGAATGACAAGAGTCCACCTGGTTTTCCATTGTGGTTCTATACCTTGCTCACGGCAGAAGTGTTTTGTATTTTTCTTCTGAGTCTAGGCACAGCCTTAGAATAGTTCTTAACCTCATAATCAAGGCACCAACTAGGATCTAGCCAAGTAATTGTTGAAGTTGATCCCTCTTTGCCATTCTTCATGTAAATGCTTTTCCTTTCCATAGGCACTGGAAAGTTGTACCAAACCCTTTCTTAAGGACTTCCCGTGCAGAGGATAGACTTGGCCAAAGTCTATTTGGATATTTAGCCTGTAGACAGTAGTATTTGATAGTGTACACTAAAGTTAGATCTGTGAATAACTTTCTGGGACTTCCTTTGAACCTTCCTACATTTGCATGTGAGATGTCTGGTGCAATACAATAGGCACTAAATAAAAGTAGTTACCACCTCAGCCCAGTAAAAATTAGCTGTGATGAACACAGGGTTCATTTGCTATATTTTTTTCTTCTTTTAGTTAACCTGTATTCTTTATTATGGAAAGAGGTCCTCTTTGACACAGAAATCTAGATCTACACGAAATAGTTTACTTCAAATTATAAGAGAGTAGTTTGTTGTAAATCGAGATTGGAATCCTGAGTGTTTAATTCTTATTTTATCAGGAAGTCTGAGGGTGTAAGACACATTGAAAGTGATGTTTTATGGTTTCTTCCTCTTGTCTTTCATTTTCCCTCCATTTCTATGAATTGCCATGGATTCTGTTGACTGTTTTCTGGTTGAATTTGACACTTAGTAGTCATCAACTGATTGTATCCAATTAACAGTCATTATATTCTTCAGTTACTTTCTGTTTGGACATGCGTTTATTGATCTGGTAAGATTTTATTCTCCAGAAACATAAACAACATGCCATTTAATTTGGCCTCAGTACTGTCTCTAAGTACCAGGAGGGAGATGTTTAAAGATACAGTGCATGGGGGCGAGAGGGTGGGGAAGAAAAGCTATCTAGTTCCTCTTTCAAAGAAGAGGGGAAAGAAATTGGGTTAAACTTTGATCACTATCATTTCACCTTTGGACATTTATTACAGCTGTTTGACACAGCCATGTTGGCAGATCGAGTAGAAAGATAAATGTGCCTGTGTGAATGGGTTTAATATCAAAAGTGGATATGAGACATGGCACATTGTTTCATCTAGGAAATGTCCACATCTACAAGATTCACCTGTGACTGTTGTGATACTTTCAGGCTCATGGGGCCAAAAGGTGAACATGATTGAGGTACCTTTTGCTATGAATATTTCACAAACCAAGTATCCCTTTTTCTCTTGGGGCTGTGTGCTGACTGAGGGCTTCTTCGGGATGAGTCCTCAGTTGACTGATGAATACAAAACGCCTCTCTGAACAAAAGGCATTCAAGATTCACTGAAGACAAGACAACCTACTTTGGTTTCTGTGTCTGGTACCGGGGTATCAACAGAGATAAAACACTGAGTGACAGGGAAGCAAGATACAGAATAACACAATCTATTGTTCTCCCATTGACTGTAAGTATAATGGGAAAGTTAGCGAGTCACCGTAATGTCATGGACCGCTGTGAACTTGGGAGAACTCAGGGATCAGAAAGTAACATGAAACAAGAAGGGAAATGAAGATAATATTGAGTTACTGAACATTCTCAAATTGTACTGAAACACATCCCATCCCTTTGGAGGGGGCATGTTTTTGACAAGGAAGACAATGGGAAGAAACTGGTGGCTGTAACAATATCACCATTTTCTTTTACTACAGGCCGTAATGTGAACTTCTTAGAAGACACCTTCTTTCACCACACCTTTGTTGTATAGTCTATTGAGGAACTCAGAGACCAAAGTCACTGCCTTGTTCCAGGGCTGTCTAAAACCAAGGAGGCTGGCTCTCCCAGCCAATGACAGCTGCTCTGTTGTGAATTACAGAACAGGTCTGCAGCCAAGGGCAGAGGAAAAGAACTGAGAGAGAACGAGAGAAGCTAAGAGAGGAAACTGGCAGGGTGGAGAATTTGGGGCATAAGCACAAGAGTAAGGAGAGAAAAATAAAGGTAGTGGAGGAGTAAAATGAGAAAAGGAATTTTCATGGTGGACATTTGGGAGAGATGTGGATACTCTACTATTCCAGGGTCTGAGCAAGGTTCTCCTCAAACAAAATAAAACAAAACAGAAACAACAGAATAAAACCATGGAAACCACTAAATCACTTTTGGAGTGATTTTGTTGGAGCCAGAAATTCACCCTTGAATTACCTATTTTCTGAGACAAAATTAGCTAATGTTCAGTAATAATTTTTTAAAAATCTGTGACACTCTCACATTAAGCATCATTTCCCAAGCACATACCTTAGAGAAAGCATCTATTCATTTAGGGTCCTGACATATGTAACCCCCAACAGTGCTATGAAGACTATGGGCTTTTTCTGTAGCAAAAGGAACATAAATATACAAACTTTTGCACACAGACACAGTGGATTCACACCCTGAACTCTGTTCATAGACCTCTCAGAAGAATTCCACAGCCCTAGGTTACGAAGTCCTATTCCAGAATGTCTAACAAAGAGCTGGCATAGCGTAGGTGTTCAATAAACTCTCACAGCTTTGAATTATGCAAGCATTGTGATCAACTGAGTACAGGATGGATAGCTATACGGAGAGATCAATAGATAGATGGTAGCTAAAACATACACACATATATTGAGCTGAATATCAAAATAAGCATAGAAATTTAGATGATGGTCCAACTAATCGATTTAATACATCAGCTACTAAGGACAACTCATGTGCTTTGGGGCATCCCTAAACTTAAATGGGAAGTCCTTATTGTCAAATCTTGCTGACATCACCATTAGAGGTCTGGAAGATCCAAGTCTGACCTGGACGTGCATTTATGATCTATTTATATTTTAACATTTGGAAGGCCTAAATCAACTGGCAATGAGCTGAGTCCTAAAAATGTAGAGATGCTGGCTACGAAAGCTTCTAATTAAATAGGTTAAAGGTCACTATGGCTTGACTGTCACTTATGCCTTTAAACATGGATGTGGGCACTTTGGGGGCTTATAGATCTATTCTCCCCAGGCAAGACAATAATACTCTATCTTCTAAGTGCTGAAACAGCCCTGGGAAGCTCTCATCAGACACAGGTGAGCCTCTACACTTTTGTTTTTACTTACAGATCTTTCTGCTTATACATTTTTAGAAATCCATCCTTGTCATCGGACATGCAAATGGAGTGATTTTTTTTAATGGAAATTTTATTTAGACCAGTCTAGGTTTTGATACAGGAAAATTTAATTTTTCCCTTCATTAAAGGAGGAGTAAGGCTGTGACTCCAAAATGGCTATCTCACCTTAAGCCACCTGCCCAATGCTGACAAAATCCCAAACCCATCTCTGTGTGGGCTTCCTGATACCTGTCCTTCTAATTAGCATTCTCAGCATCTGAGAAGAGAAAGGGCAGAAAGGAGAAGGTTTTATTCCAAATCTGGGAAAAAGTTACACAATATGAGAAACAGCAATCTCGTTGTTTCTACCTTTATGTTTATAGAGTGGTTATATTTTGTTTTTGTATGCGTGTGGCAATTAAAAAAATATATAAGCAACAGACTTTGAGCGAATTAGAATACTTAATATGGGTTTTGAACTTCTGCCAGGAGTAGGCTCCAAAGCCAGTTCTTCCTATTTGCATTGTTGCATTTATCCATTTCCAAACATTAGAAGATCCATCTATCAGATTC
Organism: Colobus angolensis palliatus; assembly: GCF_000951035.1. Lineage (NCBI taxonomy): Eukaryota > Metazoa > Chordata > Mammalia > Primates > Cercopithecidae > Colobus > Colobus angolensis. The sequence goes on along the minus strand of NW_012121932.1, from coordinate 971,053 downwards.
TGTGTAAATCCAGCACACAGATAATTTGTAAAAAAGCTTTCTTTCAAAATGTTCTGCGGTTTTTCTAATCTCGTCGCTTTGCTAATTTTCTAATCACATAACCTTGAAGTCGAAAGACACAGCCTGTGATAATCTGTGTACACTGTCTTCGTTATTATCACAGACATTTCTGGGAAAAAAGAGAAAACACACACACACAAAACACACACACAAAAAAACCCTTTCCACCCCACACACATTCAAAGCTGCCTTTTAAGTCCTACTTTAGTCACAGTTCAATCAGATCCACATTAGTCCTACTCATCAGACAGAAAAGTGTTCATGAGCATAAGGGGGATATTGACTTTAAAAATTTACTGGCGAGGCGTTCAGAGCCTGCAGGAATGTCAAAACTCCAACCTGCATTTTGATGTTTTTGCCTCCGGTTAGTCTTGACTGACATGCTTGGAGCACTTTGGTCTGTGCTCTGGCATCCATTAACTGTCCTTGACTCAATGTTATCCAGGCCGTTATGGGCAGCTCGGTGCCTAATGGTTTCGGTGGATTAGACGCCCCAAGGTGTAAGGAAAACTCACACCCTGTTTTAAGGGATCACATTGGCTATTCTTGGCTTGCTTCATTAAGGGGGCATTGTTTGATCCTAAATAATGAGAGCCTGTTAATTATTATTCTGATAATTGGGCCTCATGTGGGAGCATGGCAGGCGCGAGGTGTTTTAAAAGGAAGCAAGTTTGGAAAAGGAGAAAGAAATGTCAAGGTTGAGGTGTCTTTGAGAGGAGTTTGTTTATATGCAAAGTATTTTCACCTATGTGAGGACCCAGTGCTGGATGGAGAAGAGAGAAGGAGGTTGGGGCAAGTCCAGGTCTATACTTACTTCAGCTACAGTAGATTACAAAATTACTACTTTGGGCATGCCATTCTAAAAGGCTCACCAATGCCACGACTGAACCTGTAATTCCCTGGGAAGAGATTGGGAATTGGTCTCTCTTGGAGGAGGGAGAGATTATACGGAGACTAGGGGTCCTGGTGGAATCCCATTTGCTCTCTGGGGAAAATTTTGTTTCTTTATATGCTGTTGTTTTTGCTATTTTATTTCTCATCAACAAATGACAACCAAGTCCATTAAGGGCATAGCAATAAGACTGCTACCTGGTCAGACAGTGGGGCTGGCTGTTCAGGATGCAAAAATATTGGGAGTGCTGAGGTGGCAGAGGCCAGATGACCTTTGTGTGAAGGGTAGGGGTGGTTGTTGCTGGGGTGGGGGTTCCCTGAGTAAGTCAGTCCCAAATGAACCTCTGAGTTGCTGTGAAAATGTTGCTCTTTTAAGCTATGTGTAAGTTGAAAGTAATGCTTTACAGTATTGACTCTGGACTTTGTTTCTTTGTTTTCAATGAGTACTGTGCTATAACATTCATATGCACTTTTCATTATTTCTTACGCCACTCACCCATGTAATTGTGGGAGAGAAAATTCCATAATCTAAAAGTCCACAGAATACTGTCATTTTCCTAGCATCCGAATAAGAGCCCATAGTGTCTCTATCCATTTGAGGGAAGAATTGGGTTTAAACAAATGTCTCCATTTAAAAGGAGGAGGGAGAGCTCTGGGAAGGTAAACTTGCATTTGAAGCTTTAACCTGGGTTTTTGTCAGACTTACTTATACTTCAGGTAGAGCTGGCCAGCTGAGATGAGAGCTGGCCTGCCTGTAGACCAGGTGACAGTGACCGACAGGAAGAGAAGGAATAGAGAGAAGGTCCATACTCATTTTGAGTTCTAGTGCTATGTTCACATGACTTTGCTTGCTTCTAAATCGCACTCTTCCAATTAAACTGGAGAGACTATCAAAAGTGCATGTTCAAAACGGTTACATACCCTGGAGTTTTGGACTTGCCTGAGCCTTCTTCATACAGCTCTGTGATTCTCTTTTGTATGTGTGAATGTTCTTTGAGATGCACCATGGGCGGTAGAGCAGGAGGAAAGGGTGGGAGGGCCAGGGGCACAGTATTGGGGAATTGAAGAGTTAGTGGCCAAAACAGGTGATCTTGCCTGTGATCTCTCAACTGTTCCTAACAGCTTCAATGCATCTCATAGGTCCATCAAAATGCCACTGCACTTTGCCTGAACATGGCGTACTATGTGCAGTTATTAGACAGCAGAGCCATCTTGGATCCTGTGCACAGGGAAGTATTAAAGTCAGGGTTGGCCAACAGTTTGGTAGGTAATGCCAACAAGCAAGTGAAGACTGGGACCTGACTTGAACATCATTCATTAGGTAACCTTGAGAATAACTAACTACCCTTGATCTGATTCCTCATTTGTGAGGTGGGGTTATATGCCTGCCATCAAACCTCATAGGGATGTTATGAAGCTAGAGTAAGCTTATAATCATAAAGCAATTCATAAAAGTGAAATACTATTGCAAACTTACAGTAATAATTTCATTTCCAGGTACATTAGGACAGCAGTAATCTTTGACACTATTCCTTCCTTCCTCTTTACCTCCCACCTTGTTTCCTTTGCAGTCTTATATTTTCATTACTGAATGGATCAGACTATTGAAATTCCCATAAGAATAGAAGAAATTTCTCCCATTGGAACAGACTAATGGTTGTTTAGAAATAATACCTAGACAGATATTAACAAACATACTTGCATATGTTTGTTAGATTTACTGTAAATCATTGAACCTAATGTTTTGTTGGTGTCTGGAATACAACGAGTTTGTTAGCAAATAATTATGTCACTTTTCTGCCCAAGATCTTCCCTTTATAGGTAAGGAACATAAGGCTGACTATCCTAACTTCCCTTTAAAAAATTCTATAAGAGTTATTCAAACTATTTTCCTATTTATTTATATTCTCAGCCTGTATCACTTCTTAGAATTTCCAGTTCTGGCTTTCATTTAGCCTTTTTTTTTTTGTCCTGAAAAAGCTACTTCATGCTTCTGTGAAAGACAATGAGCCAAGTATTCCTGGGATTATTGAATGGGTGTAACATTGTCCTACCCAGATTCTTATATTTCATAGATTTGCTACCATAGTTCTCCAAGTCCTTGACTTTCCCTACTGAGGGTTCCTAATCTTTTTAGTCTGTTTTTATACAGAAGCTCCTATTTCTCCTTTCCTGAAGAGCCAATTGCCACTTTGGTAAAGTGTTTCATCACCTTACAATTATCACAGAAACTACAGTCTCTCTCTGCAGAGCTCACAATGTGTTAAATTAGACAGATGATGTATCATCATGGGCCATGGGGTTAGAGACACACCCGGATGAAAACACTATTTAAAAGAAGGAATGAGGCTTAATTTATCCCCAGAGCTTCCTTATTCCAAACAGAAGATACTCCTCAGGTTTTTCAGTTTGTAGTGATGCCATCTTATGTCTTGACATTCACTAGGGCACATGATTGCCAAGGTCTGTGGTGCCTTTGAACTTGTACAAATATTTCCACTTCAGTGATGGTGACTCAGAAGCCACTCTTCACAGCTCTCTGTTCTCCGGATGGCAGAGTATTCATGTTTCGTGGATGAGCCCTGGATAGTGAATGATATGGCAAAACATTTTCTCTCTTTCTTCTCTTTTTGTCTCTTTCTCTCCCTGCAGTCCCCAATGCCTCTTCCTCTCAAAATAGTTACGGAGTTATAAAGTTCTTTCTTTTTCTTTCTTTCTTTCTTTCTTTCTTTCTTTCTTTCTTTCTTTCTTTCTTTCTTTCTTTCTTTCTTTCTTTCTTTCTTTCTTTCTTTCTTTCTTTCTTTCTTTCTTTCTTTCTTTCTTTCTTCTTTTTACCTGGGCTGATGTTGATAACTCTTATAAATTTAACATTTCCTGTTGCACACAAAATATCATGCATTTTTCTGAGTGCATGTTCCCTAAGAACAGGGACTATGTCTACTCTATTGTGCCTCTAACTCTGTCTTCGTATGTCCTACTCACCAATGATGATAAAGAGAAAGTCATACATACTATTGACTGTAGGCTCTCTGAAGTCAAAGATCATCCAACTGATCAAGTGACCATAGAATAGATTAAAAGCTGAAGTAAATATTTAGAAGTAGGCATTTGGGGTAAATGAGAATCAGGTATAAGCAACTTGGAAGGTAGTTTATAGCTACCACTACCCCCACTCTACCTTCAACTGTTATCCACTTGGGGCACTGTTATGCAAAGAATCTGTGGTGACGTTGGAATGCTGGGTCGGTTCACCCCTTCCCAGAAACTCTCCTCCTCAGTCATCTTTGTATCCCAAGGAAAGTGATTAAGCTGGATGCTTAAAGAAGAAATCCCTTCTAGAACTTTTAGACTATAATGCTTTGGATTATCCATATCATCAAGTTCCTCTTTCATTACAAACCATTGAAAGTGGTTAATTTAAGAGAAAATCATTTTTCCTGGCTTTTAACACAACACTTATTTAATAGTCACAAGTAGCAAAAGCCTATTTAAGCGTTTGACTTGTTCAAAAGTCTCCAGTACAGAATGATGTCAGAAGCGAATATGGATGGCATTAGGCAAATTTGTGACAATGTTATCATGAGTCTTTTTCTCATTTTTCTTGTCATTGCTTTCTTGTCACTGTTCTAGTAGATGTATGACTTAACAATCAATTGGTCACATTGTACTATCAAGTAGACTTGATAGAGTACCTTATCGTTTTAAGGGATGCATTTTTATCCCATCACGTAAGTCAGAATGATTTTCCAAAGCTTGTGTGACTTTGTGAACAAATTTATCTAAGATTAGGAAGGGCTGACCAGGTACATGGGCTGTGTGCTCACATGGTTACATAGCTACGTGTCAGGACAGATCATCTGAGTTACAGCTGTTAAACCCAGGCATAGGACTTTTGATTCAACCTGTGGTACCTTGACAGCTTATGAAGTAGCTCAGATTATTTATCAATAATTCTATAATACTAAACTCTTTCAGAGGCTGTGCCATCATGCACAAATATGTTCATTAATTAAACAAATATTTCACATCAAATTAGAATGTGCCAAGAAGTATCCCAGGTGCTGGAGTTAGGGTGGCTGAACAAAATAGACACTGTCCTGGCCCTTTTAGGCTCTTACTGTCTAGAAGAGAAGACAGACATAATTAATAGTTGGCGTGCAACCAAAGGGAAAAACTACACAATCTCTACTGACTAAATTCCAACCTTTCTTTTCCTAAGTAAATTAATTCAACTGAATTCCACTCTTGGTCATCATTTTACCTAATTTCTCATGGCTCCTTCTCCCTGGGTCTAGGGCAAGGCCCAAGTGGCTATCAGGAGCCTGGCCGAGCCCTGAGCCCTAGTTTTCCACAAAAATGTGCTGTCCACCCTTGCCACCTTTTCCCCCTCTGCTCTGGAAAGCTTTTTGAGATGTAGAAGGCTTTAGTATCTACTCTCATCAAAGAAACTTCGTGTGTGTGTGTGAAACTGAGGAATTAGTTATTATGTCTTACACAGAGAGTGGAAAGCTTAGAGATTATCCATACAACTTTGTATTCCAAATTCATGCTCCTCAACTGTCCAGCTGAGGCCAAAGTACCTACATCCCCAAGCTCTGAGGGTTCCTTAGCAGATTGGTTTGGGGGTCAGACCCAGGAATGTTAAGAGAGATTTTGTAGCTTGGACATCTGCATGGTGTCAGATGAGTGACCAGAATTGCCCTCTCCTGAGTATTTGTCACCATTTGGCATGATTAACTCTGAAGTTTCCTGTAGTTCTCATTTCCATCACAGCTGCTGCATGGAACTGATAAATGTGTGCTCAGGGTGTGAGGAGGGAGTCAGGGGAAGGAATGGAATTTCTGTGGTTTTGTTTTTGGTTGGTTTTGCTTTTTTCATACTTAGAAGAACACATGACAGAAAATAGGTCATGTATAGCAGATCTTGCTGATAGACCTAGAAGGCAGTGGCCTTTGATATTCATCTAAGTAGATGATAAGCAGTGACTTCTAACATTACTAGTTTGTATACCTGGTTGACAAATAAAATTTTTGGCATAGATTTACTGCACCACAGAAGAACAAAAACCATTTGTCTTTTGGTAAGATGTGTTTTGCCACCGCTTAGAGCAAGCACATACCCTAAGCTGCATCTTCAGTATAGAGTGAGTTGTTTGGTGGTAAAGATCATTTCAGCATCTTGGGCCAAGGCAATGTCTTCATGACCTGCAATGTGCTCTTCAGTCAGTCAGTTCAATAAGAAAAATAAAAACCAATCTTTGTACAGAATGGACTATTGGATCTGATAACCTCTTGTATCAGAGGTTGTATTGATAGCTTCTTAGTTTCCACCATGCCCCACCGGGTGGACTGAATGCAGAATGTGAAGCATTCAAACCATGTCTTCAGTCCTCTCTTGCTTCTCCTGCTTATGCTTGGTTCCATTCTACTGGTGTTCTGGCCTCCACTCCCTCATTATTGTGTAGTTTCTTGACTGTACAAGGATCAGTTCCACCCCACAGCTTGGTTTGACATTCCTGCTCAGTGTTCCATAGAAATACAGTGTATTGAGCACTTGTTCCACATCAGATCCTGTATAGGCCCTTTCCACACACCATCTCATCCACTAGTAGAGAGGTTCTATCTCTATTTGTCAGATTTTTAAAATGTTACAAAAATTTTACAAATGTATTATGTCTAAAACAGAACTCTTACCCCCTCCCCACAATAAATCCCATCTTCCTTATCCACCTTGCTATCAACCAGATCATCAGAGTTATCTTTGACTTTTCTCTGTCCCTCATCCCCACACCTAATCCATCAACAAGTATTGTCAGCTCCACCTGTAAAATCAATCTCAAGTCTGACCATTTCTTATGAACTCCATTTTCATTCCTTAAATTTAAGAAAGACTTTCCATTGGTATTTCCTTTCTTGAATACTCTTCTCTCAGAATTTCCCCTGGCTCACTCCATCTTTTCATTAACAGCACCTCCTTGGAGAGCTTTCCTCCTCCACCTTATTCCCCCTTTTTCACTCTCTCTTTAACATGCCTAGTTGTTTTTATGTTAGCTTTCACTTTTCTTATTTTTTCTTAGTACTTACTCTACTATGTTTCTCCATTTACTATATTCTATCTACCCTGGCAAAATTCAAGCTTCGTAAAGTCAAGGAATTTAACTTTCTTACTACCTAGGACAAGGCCTAACACAGAGAAGATGCTTGATAATACTTATGAATGAATAAGTAAACAGACAAGGAAACAGAAGCCAGCAGAGATCTAATAACTTGACCAAGGTTATAAGGTTAGTAAGTGGTGGATCCAGGACAGAAGCTGTTGTCAGTTTATCCCTTAATTGCTTAATTATTTCATTCTCTTTGTCTCCCCATCAAATCTCCCTTTGTTTCTCATTTATCTGTTCTGGTTTCTCAAGAAGTCCAATGACTAACCGAGTTCTTCCTAAGTAAATGCCTTACTTCTTATAAGACTGTGGACTTCTTCGAGAGGATACCTGAGGATGTCATTTGGCTACTCAAAAGAATAAGTCTCTAATTCCAATGAGAATTCAAATTACTGAGGAAGAAGATTTGGGGAGATATTTTAGAAGGTTGTGAGGCCAGGGGCCACTGAAATAATGAAGAACATTCTTTCCTAAAATCCCACCAGAAAAGTGGATCCATGTCTGCGAAGCCTGGACTAGTTGTCATCATCCATTCATACATGCATCAAAACATACAGTTGACAAATATGTTTCATACATATTATCTTTTAGCTGTTCTTCTAATAACCTTTAAAGTTAGCAGATGAGATTTCCTTATCCCCACTTTATGAAAGAAGAAACAGTCTCAGAATGACTAATCCAAGGAAACCTGGCTAGGATATGGTTACACAGGAGATTACGCCTGTGTCTTCTGAGTTCTAGTCAGAAGGTATCTACTCACTGTACTGTGACAGAATTTCATTTTCATGTTGTCCTTTTGACAGTGGGGACCACAGAGATATGGAAGTATATATTAACAATAGGAAACCACTAAGAAGTGTGGCTAAGGAGATGGGGGAGAATCTTTTTTTTATTCAAAATAGAACAATTTTATTATTGACCAGAATGCTGGGGCTAAGGCTTTTAAAAAAGTCTAAAAACAAATATTTTTATACTTCAAGATGTCCGATACTTTGTCCCAGTCCTGTTCATCTCCCGCCAACTTCCTGCTGCATCTGCCACTCTCCTATTCCATCACTGAACCTTTCTTTTCTCCCTCTTTCCTGTCTATTCTTCCCTCCCTAGCTTTATTCCCATCCTCACTTCCTTCCTTCTTTTTTAAATTGCCAGACTAAGGAGAAGAGTAGAAACATTTTTCCTGGCTCAAAATTCTTGCATCTCATTCCCTAGAGAATGATACCAAGGGCTTCCTTTGCCTATTCTATAAAGTCTTAACTAAAGGGAAATAGTTTTATTCCCTCCATAATAGCAATAAAAGCTTCAATTTTATTGATCATCATCTACCATATGGCACACAGTGGGATGATGGCTTTCTACTTATTGTGTCATTCAAATCTTAAAACATAGTAGAAGGTGTTATGCCCATTTTACAATGAGAAAACTAAATGATTTTTCCAAGGCACATAGCTAGTAAGAAATGAAAACTGCGTTATAAACCCATGGATAACTCCAAACTGATTTTGACCACTCTATCAGGTCTTAAAGCTACATACATATATATCTCCCTATCCATGGCAGGCACTGCTAATCATTCATAATAGCTTTACTATTGAGTCCCAAATCCTTCTTAATTCAGCCCTCCAAGACATCACTAACACTCATTAAAAGTTGGCATGGAGATAAACTATTGGCCTTTGCTGTATTGTTTTATATCTTCAAAACTGACCTGATCTTTTGGGCTAGAGATCTCATAATTTTGTTTTGGGTTTATTTTCTGAGTTTTTGTTTTGTTTTGTTTGTTTGTTTTTTAGAGTAGCTGTCACAGTCCCAGTGTTTCAAGAACAGGTCCAGGGACATCTCCAAGGATACTCTCCTTCATCTGGAGACCAAACCTCTGCTTCCTATTTCCAAAGGTCTATGAGGTGTCCAGGAACCACCACCTTAAGCAGACCACTTAGGGTTCATGGGTTGAAACTCCAGGTTATTAAGCAATCATTGATATGGCTAATTTGGTACAAACATCTTCATAAAAAGAGCTATAATACATAAGATTTTTGATGCTACATCCAATGATGCTGTGTAATAAAGCAGCAAGTTTGGGTTAATAGATTACAAAAGGAAGAAATAGATGATCAAGTGTGTTTGGCTCATTTCAAAGTGATGGCACATCAGAGCAAGGCACAAATGAAATGCTTTGCACTTGATAACTTCTAAATGAGCAGCTTCACCTTTTTTTCCATTTTTTTACTTCTGAAAACTTTGCCAGGGATCAGCAGTTATTGTCTCCACATTTTAGTATAATATCTCAAGGCCCTAAGGGGCTAGGGAAGAAGGAGGATGTAAGAAACTCATCACTAATGGTATCTGAAAGTTTATGAAGAGTTTTGCTCACTTAATGGGGGTAAGCAGATGAGAAAAAGCTAAGTGAGGTAGTAACAAGAATTTGGGTTACTATGACTGGCATCTTTGAAAACAGATGCTCAGCCCAGTACGTAGTGAAAAGTGCCATCCAGTTGGCACTCTCTAGCTTTCATCTGTAGGTCTACCATGGAGACGTGGGCATTGTTGTGGGCTCCCATCATTTAGTCTCAGTCCAGCTCTGCCATATATTTGCTGTGCAACCTTCTACAAGTGACTCAAATTCTCTGATTCTCAGAAACCTCATCTGGAAGGGTTCATCTTAATCCTCTTTGGAAATCAGAATCATCAGGAGAAGTTTTAAAAATAAATGTCTGCAGCACACTCTGTGATTTGTGCATTCAAGCAATGTGGGAAGGAGCTCAAGGAAGCATCAATATTTTTGCAAAAGTCCTTGGGAGAAACCAAATCACTGGATTGGGTAATCTCTAAGATTCCTTGTGGCTTTGACCAACTTCATGTGTGTGAGGTTCCAAGCAGATTACAGAATTCATCAGTGGGCTGGTGCCCCCAGCTTCCATGAACACAGTTAGAAGTCCTCTTAGGTCCTATGGGTTTGACGAGAAAGCCCAGAGCTGCTAGTTCTTGGGAAAGAGCATAACATGGAGCAACCTTCTCCTTGGTGAGAGTTTGCAGTGTTTGCCTGGCTGTCAGCATCAAGTGGGTGCTCAAAGTGTTAGAAAGTCAGTGAAAGTGAGCTGGTAATTAGCTGAGCGGAGGCACAAGCAGAGGTCGTTTCAAACATTTCATGATAGCAGCAGCTTCCTCTTCTCTCTGCAGTAGCAAAGCCTTGTTGTGGCTTGAGGTTTTTTCCTCCCCAATAGTCCTAACAACAAAAAGGAACTTCTCAAGGAAACTCTAAACTGGAATTCAAAAGGAACAATAGAATTGGATTTGATTTGTTTAATTCAGAAATCAAGGTCACTAGAAAGTACTACAGCTCTTATTTGTGTGGTTTGGATTTTTTTTTTTTTTTTTTGGCAACATCTTTCTTTTCATTTGATGGTCCTGTCATCCCCAGAACTGTGTATGTTACTGATCCTGCCTGTATTCAAAGCTGTTATTAAGTGGAGTCTTTTAGATTTTAGAGAAATGATAATGGCTCCAAAGATGACAGAAAGTGGCAGCTGGTGACAAAAAAACCCCTTGATAAGACGACAACAGTAAATCAAACTACCGCCACTTTTTCGTTTCATGTTTGTTAATACCACCTCGCCTTTTGAAGTTTAAAGCAAGGTTCAAAAAAGCCAGGTGCTGAATCATAATATTAAAGCAAGGAAGGAGCTCCATGAAAGCGAGGAGATCTGAGGGGGGGAGGCAACAAACACAGCTTTCAACTGCCTTTTGTCGGCCTTTCTGCAGATGTCACCAGTGGTTATCCCAGCAGAGGGTTCGGCTTGTAGCAGCGCCTCTGGCTGATTCCCGCGCTGCGTTTCAAGTGTCAATCAAAAAGGAAGGACGCAGCTTAGGTCCTGGTCATTGTCCTGTGAAAAGAGCCAAGCATTTAACATTGATTTAGCTCCCTCAGTATACAAAGATAGAGCCAGCTTTGTGCATCGAAAAGGGCCTTTGGCAAGGTTGCTTGTAGAGCAATTCCATCGCATCCGATGCGCCTTGGTTTAGCTGTCATACTGCGGTGTCTGGAGCCCTCTGAAAAGTTATTCAGGACTGAGTGAGCAAATTAAAAGGAAATAACACGTTCCCCAAAAGAGTGGGGCTGCTTGTGGAACAGGCCTGTTTCATATCTCTTGGTCTTGAAAAGCATTTTAAATAATGGTAATAACAATAGTCCAGCGCTTCGGAAATGGTGAGTTACAGCCAGCTAGGAAGAAAGCCAGAGGAGGCCTGAGAACTCTGGGGGCAACTTGGGATACAGCATTTATTCCTCCAACTTCACTCCAGCCTGTTTGCGTCCCATGTGGCCTTCAGGGCTGCAAGTTTAGACCAGTTGCTGTTGTACCTTACCCTTATTTATGTTCCCATTTCCTGTGAGCAATGACTTGTTTGGCCAAATTTAGGGTGGAAAAATGATTATAGCAAAATTTGACTTTGATGAAATGACCTCGTTGCTTTTGTGCATGTCCTTTTTCTCCTCCTTCTTCCTCTTCTCCATTTCTCTTTCTCCTCCTGCTCCTCCCTCTCTTCTTCCTCCTCATCTTCATTCTTCTTGCTGTCTTTGTTTTCCTGCACAAATTCAATTAAAAATTAGAGTTTGGCTAGTCTCGTTTACTTTTTAACTGCTTGTTTTGGAGCTATGTGGACACTACGTGTCCCAAGTAATGTTCTACTTCTCACTTTCCAAGTCTTTTCTTCCTCATCACAAAATAGTCAGGTTCCCTGGAATGGTGTTTACCAGGGCAGGTTGAGGATTCTTGGTGGTTAACCCAGGTTAACAGAGGCAACTGATGCTCCCTGAATGCCTATGAATTCTCCTTCATTTCCTAGTTTTCTTTGCAGTTGATTTGAAGTCTTGGGATGCGTTTGAGCTCATGGGAATGTGAACAAATTCTTGCATCTCTACATCCGCTTTGAGGTGTTAATAATCAGTGTGCCTAGTCCATCCTTTCTGCCCCTTCAGGGGCTGTGTGCTGAGATGGTGGAGCTCGAAGATAGAAGCAACTTCTATCCCTGAGTGAAGTCAAGTTGCCCTGGACTTTGCATGAGCAAGAAATACACCTTTGTTGTGTTAAACCACTGAACTCGAGTCTCACCCATCATGTTTGATATACCCAGTTTAGCTAGAAATATCTTGATAAGGCACTACTCAAAAAGGGGTGGTTCTAAAATTTTAGTCAGCTATAGAGTTTTTTTCCAACAGCTATTCTAACCTGTGTAAATATAGCAAGGTGATAAATGGAAACACAGCAACACAAAAATGGTTCATTTTCCATTTGCCAATGTTCTGAGTCCTCAACAATGATTTGGCTGCCACACTGAACCACCCGTTCTTCTGTGCCCACCCATATCCCCAGTTCCTTTGCCAAATTGTCCTTTAGTTGCATCTGCCTGACCACACCTCAACTAAGAATTAACCAAATCATCTGCCTGTCTTGCTCTTGAACCCAGAATAGGGAGTGTGACTTATAGGAAATAAATTAGCCTTGCTGATGAGTGCCACTATTGAGTTTGGGTCTCCAGTCTCAGCTGTCCCTCAACAAAAATTGAAAATTCCATCACATGTCCTTAATTGGTTTCTTCCCATTCTCTTAACGGATCATATTACTTCCAAATTCACAGGGGAAAAAGTGAGGCTAAATGATATGATTTCCCTAAAATTTCCATTCATACTCCACAAGCTCTTCTGTGTCTTTCTCCTTTGTCTCAAAGGAATCTTCCTTTCATCCAAGGATGGTCCACACACCTGCCTTCTGGATCCCATCTCCTAGGGCTTTGCTCTGTTAATTTCCCCTCTTATCCCTGGAGTTTCCATCTTCTATGGCTTCATCTTCCCAGCACATAAATGAGCTCCCTTTGTAGGCTTCAAATAAAGTGATCCACACTCACATTTTCCTTTTTCTCATTCCCCAGCTATTACTTGATCCAAAATGATCTGCCTTTTATCTTTTCTGTTTCAACTGCTCTGACAAAGGAAATTTATAAGCAGTGACCTTTGTGTTACTGTGATAGGAACAGTTAGCGCCTCCCCTGTCTGCACTATTGGTTTCCGTGATTTGCCATTCTTCTCTGACTTCTCTTTGTCAATCTAGGTTGAGATTATTTTTTGTTTGTTTGTTTGTGTTGAGACAGAATCTCGCTCTGTCACCCAGATTGGAGTGCAGTGGTGTGATATTGATTCACTGAAATATCCCCCTTCTGGGTTTAAGTGATTTTCATGCCTCAGCCTCTGGAGTAGCTGGGACTACAGGTGCACACCACCACATGCAGATAATTTTTGTATTTTTAGTAGAAATGGATTTCACCATGTTAGCCAGGCTGGTCTCAAACTCCTGGCCTCAACTGATCTGTCTGCCTTGACCTCCCAAAGTGTTGGGATTACAGGCATGCTCCACTGAGCCCTGCTGTCACTTCCTAGATTCTCATTCTTTTGAACCTCATCCCTCCCTGAAATGCCATCTCTCAGGTTTCAACTAGGGCCTTCTTCTTTTCCAACTCATGGTTTTCAAATAGCCTCCATGGTGCTGCTTGGAATAAAGGAAAGGACTGGATTCAAAAACTCAAAATAGCCTATAAGAAGAGGAATCTTCTTGCCCCAGATTATGGCTCTGTAACAGAGTACCAGTTCTCCTAATATAATCGTGTTGTAAAGTTTTGTGCGTAGATATGACTCAAATTGCACCCAGGGCTGGATCTCCTATTTGGGTGGCATTAGGCCTCTGCACAGAGCTCCTATAGATGAAGATTCTTAGGCTCCTGTCCCTACCTTGTGCTATCTAGTGATTACAGGAGTAGAGCTGAGGGAAGAGAGGCAGTTGGGCAACTGGCTGCTGCATTTTGCCCTAGCATAATTTGGCAATGCACTTGTTCACTCGTGAACTTGTGGACTCACGTACCTACCCGGGGGTTAAGCCTCAGGCAATTCCATGAGAGATAAAACTATACACCTTCTTTGGCTTTGCTCCAGAAGAGGATTTCCAGATACCATCTTACTTGATTCTTCTTTCTGCATTGCATGTTTCCTTCTGAAAAATTCTTTACTGCCTCTCAATGAAAATTAACATTAGTTAGTAATTTTACATGTAAATGTTTTACTTCTTTTGACCCTAGACTCCCTGAAATAGGGAGCGTGTTCTGTCTTCCTTCTAACCCTTACACCTCCATTCCTGTGCACCCATGTAGACAAGTACTCAGGCTCACACTAACAAAGACATCATAGGACACAGGGAGTGTCTCCTCCTCAATCTTCTTCCTTCTTACTACAGACATTTAACATTTTACTGTAAAGGTGATCTGATGTCTCCATACTTGAGAAAAAGAAAGCACGTTGGTCCCATCAGAAGCCAAACTTATCTGTGCATCTCCATGCGGCAACTAGTTCCACCCTTTTGACTAAACTTGCTGGTCAGTCTGGTATACCAAGTCATCAGCCTAAACTAACTGGTTCTCATGGTCCAAACGGTGACATTGGATCCACACTGAGATCCACGTTGATGTTGCGACTTCCTCCCAGCTTCCTAGCCATGATGCAACTCCACTTTGGATCTTATGTTATGATTCATTTTCAACCATCAATCAAGTTTTTAAACCACAACAGGCAACAAAGACACAAAGTCTGCAATCTGGGAAAGGTGAAGTCACAGAGCATTAAAAGAAAAAGAAAGAAAACTGCCATTAATCCATGAGTAAGCTAAAGCAAATGTCATATGACATGTGACTTTGTTTACCATCGCTGGGTGTGTCATCCCTGAGAACCAGGAGGTAGACAGGCAGGAGGTGAAGGAGACTTGTTCAGAGATATGAGTCATCTACATACTGAGTTTATTAAAGATTTAAGGGGCCCTTTGGGTCTTTCCATCCAAAGACTATTGTTTTTCCTCCAGGTGTTCAGTTGCTATGCCTCCTTATGGCACTCAGGGCCATGAGCATAATGAGTCTGATTTAACCTCATCTCTGGCCTAGTTACAAGTTCTCATCCTCTCATTGTGCTCCTGAAATGGGGAATATTTATTTATTTTTCAGCAGCAATTGATCATATCTCTACTTTTTCTTTTCTCTACTTTTCTTTTAGATGCTCAGAATTCCTCAGGTGTTTAGAGTGAGGCCTCTGAAATCACAGAGAATGGTGGAACAAGAAGAGAATGGAGGTCACCACTCTCTTGACCCTTCCAAACACCCAAATAAACATTGGTGTGCTTGGGAAAGTGTTGGGAGCCTCAAGAGCCCTTAACAAAGTGTCAGAGCTTCTGCAGAGTGAGGAGGGGCAGCCTGGCAAGTGTGCTTTGGCTGTGGGTATCTCAGAGACTAGTCACCAAATCTAATCCCAAGCATGGGGGTTTAGGATCCTCCCCTTAGGACAATGAACCCCTTGGTAAGAAGACACCAAGTCACAGGTTCTGCTTGTCCTTGTCCTGGTCAGCTTTTTTCTGGGCTGTACTTCTTGGATCTCACTGATTCCTGCTTGTTGTACTCACTTGGCTTCCCTAGTATGTGTGGGTCTTGTGCCCTTTTAGTTCATAGACAATGAAGAAGTTTGTATTTACCTCTCACCTAAACAACCAGACGGAAAGTGAAAAAAAGAAAAAAAAAGGATCAGGTCACATTGTTGTAGTCATGTATATTTAAAAAAAAAAAAAATCTCCCATAAGCATCTTGATTCAATCCAATTTTTTGAGACCCCTGAAAGGAAATGTATATGGAGGGGGAGAAGCCAAGTATGAAGAGAGGAGAAAGGAGACAAATACATTTTAGTACAAGTCACCATAAGCTGTGTCCACATGTCCCAAGACCTGGCCTTGCAGTAAATCCTGTTTGAATTATTGCAATTCATCAGAGCAGTCAAAATTGGTAGGAAAATCTGCATACTACTTGGCCTGGAATAAAATAGCCACCAGGGAAGTGGACAGATCAAATACTTTCATTCTTGTTCCATTTGGCCTTTGCTATATCAATATTTATTGAGGCAATCCTCTTGATAATTCCTGAAAACTCCTTCTACTTTCCACCTCTGAATATCAACTAAAAATGAAGACCATGAGGCTACACTGGTCCTCTGAGGAGAGAGGGCAGCTGTGGCATAATGTTATGATTGGGACTTCAGGTTCATACTGCCTGAGTACCCTGGCTGCAGCGCATGCTAGCTGAGTGGCCTTGGATTATCAACCACTGCCCACCTCATCTTCCTCAGCTGTGGAATAAAGATGGCAATAACAATAGCACCTGCTTCAAGAAGTGGTGATGAGGATTAAGTTAGATAATGTACATAAAGCACTCGAAAGTCCCTAGCACATACCAAGTGGTGGATAAATATATAGCTATTACCATTATTTATATTGGCTTTTAGAAAAAGTACTCAATTCTTAATAGATGACTACTTCATTTGAAAATTAAAAATAGCCCACAAAAGACAAATACGTGACACAAAAAGCTAATACAGGATTGCTATACAGGCATACTTCATTTTATTGCACCTTGCTCTACTGAGCTTTGCAGATATTGAAGATTTGGGGGATTTTTCTTTTACAAATGAAGATTTGTGGCAACCTTGCATTAAGCAAGATTATTGATGCCATTTTTTACATTATAATATTTCAAATATATTTGTTATGGTGGTCTGTGATCAGTGTTCTTTGATGTTACAATATCAATTGTTTTGGGGTGCCACAAATCCACTCATAAGAGAGCAAACTTAATTGATAAGTGTGTGTGTTCTGACTGCTCCACTGACCAGCTGTTCTTCCATCTCTCCCCCTCCTTATGCCTATTCCCTGAGAAACAACAATGTTGAAATTAGGCCAACGAACAACACTATAATGGCTTCTAAGTGTTGAAGTAAAAGGAAGAGTCAAACGTCTTTCATTTTAAAACAAAAGCTAGAAATGATTAAGGTTAGTGGGGAAGGCATGTCAAACACCAAGACAGGCCAAAAGCTAGGCATCTTACACCAAACAGTTGCCCCATTTGTGAATGCAAAGAAAAAGTTCTTCAGAGAGATTACAAGTCCTACTCCAGTGAACACAAGAATGATAAGAAGCAAAACAGCCCTATTGCTGATATTGAGAAACTTTGAGTGGTCCACAGAGAAGATGAAACCAGTCACAACATTCCCTTAAGCCAAAGCCTAATCCAGAGAAAGATCCTAACCCTCTTTAATTCTATGAAAGCTGAGAGCCACTAGGAAGAGGCAGAAGAAAAATTGGAAGCTGGCAGAGGTTGGTTCATAAAGCATAAGGAAAGAAGCTGTCTCCATAACATAAAGTACAATATGAATCAGCAAGCACTGATGTTAAAACTACAGCAAGTTATCCAGATCTAGCTATTGATGAAGGTGGCTACATTAAGCAACAGATTTTCAATGTGTATGAAACAGCCTTCCATTGGAAGAGGATGCTTTCTAGGACTTTCATAGCTAGAGAGGAGAAGTCAATGCCTGGCTTCAAAGCTTCAAAGGCCATGCTGATTCTTTTGTTAGGAGCTAATGCAGCTGGTGATTTAAGTGGAAGCCAATGTTCACTGACCATTCTAAAAATTCTAGGGCCCTTAAAAATGATGCTCAATCTGCTTTTCCTATGCTCTATCAATGAAACAGTAAAAGTGTGGATAACAGCACATTTGTTTACAGCCTGGTTTACTGACTGTTTTAAGTTTACTGTTGATACTTACTGATCAGAATAAAAGATTTCTTTCAAGATATTACTGCTCATTGACAATGCACATGGTCACCCAAGAGCTCTGGTGGAGACATGCAAGATGAATGTTGTCTTCATGTCAGCTAACACAACATCCATTCTGCAACCCATGGATCAAGGAGTAATTTTGACTTTCAAGTCTTATTATATAAGAAACGTATTTTTATAAGGGTATAGCTGCCACAGATAGTGATTCCTCTGATGGGTCTGGGAAAAGTCCATTAAAAATGTTCTGGAAAGGATCCACCATTTTAGATGCCATTGAGAACACTTGTGATTCAGGAAATGAGGTGAAAATGTCCACATTAACAGGAGTTTGAAAGAAGTTGATTCAAACCCTCATGGATGACTTGATGAGTTGAAGACATTAGTGGAGGAAGTAACTTCAGATGTGGTGGAAACAGCAAGAGAACTAGAATTAAAAGTGGAGCCTGAAGGTATGACTGAGTTGCTGCAATTTCATAATAACTTGAATGGAAGAGGAGTTGCTTCTTATGAGTGAGCAAAGAAAGTGGTTTCTTGAGTTAGAATCTACTCCTGGTGAAGATGCTGTGAACACTGTGGAAATGATAAGAAAGGATTTAGAATATTCCATAAAGTTAGCTGATAAAGCAGCAGCAAGGTTTGAGAGAGATGACTTTAATTTTTAAAGAAGTTTTACTGTGGGCAAAATGCTGTGGAACAGTGTCACATACTACAGAGAGATCTTTCATGAAAGGAAGAGTCATTCAATGAGGCAAACTTCATTGTTGTCTTGTTTTTGAAAATTGCCACTGTTGCCCCAATTTCCAGCAACCACCACCCTTGATCAGTCAACAGCCATCAACATGGAAGCAAGACGCTCCACCAGCAAAAAGATTATGATGTGCTGAAGGCTCAAATGATCACTAGCATTTTTTAGCAATAAAGCATTTTAAAATTAAGGTGTTACATTTTTATTTAGTTATAATGCTATCACACACTTGATAGTGTAGACATAACCTTTAGATGCACCAGGAAACCAAACAATTGTGTGGCTTGCTTTATTGCAATATTGGCTTTGTTGTGACGGTCTGGAACCAAATCCATGGTATCTCCAAGATATGTCTACATAAAATGTAGAAGTATAAAAAATTTAGGGAAGAAAATTAAATTCGCTTGTGATCTCCCTGCCCAACATAACTCATGTTAACATTAGACCACATATTATTTGAGAAATACATATTTTACTATATATAAATTATGTATAAGTATACATTTATATTTATAAATAGTTTGATGGTATACACAATAATACCTACATATCAACTTTTTATTTAATGGGGATTATACACAATATATTGTTGATTAGAAACTGCCCTTTTCATTTAAGGAAAGACAGTGTGTGATGAAGAACCTCTGTGCCTCATGATTCACTTTCTCCCTCTCTTCTGTCAGTTCTCCACGTCCCCTCGGAGACCTTCCCTGATCACCCAAAATAAAACAGTACTCCATCCCCTTTCCTCCCCTGGCCCTCCTTTGTTTCAGAAGAGGTGCTTCTATATGTTTGCCATCTTTATCCCCAGAGGACCATAAGCCTGAGTTGCCACGGCATCTCCCACACCTAGTGCGGGCTGCCTCCTGCTCGTTGCTCAGTATATATTTGCAGAATGAACACATATTTAATTCCAAATTATTTCTCTGCGGCACACATCTTTCTAGTAGCATTGGGACAAGTTTCTTTAATCATCAATTAATGGGCTCTGAGGAAATGCAAACTAATTTCAATCTTTTTCCCAAGCAAAGCATAAAAGGGAAGGGGGCACTGCTAAGAAATACACACACGGACTATTCCACAGTTTACCGCACATGTCTTTTTAATGCCTGCCATGGTGGAGTTTCTTGTGCAATGTACATGAACTCTCTTACCTACGAAAAGGCAACTACTTTCTTTGTACTTCTGTTTTTACTTCTATTTCACCACTTGTTTGTGTCCACCCTGCATTTTTAGTTTTCTGCGTTCCTGTCTGTTCTGCCTTTAGAATACACGGCCTTGGGGTAGGGCCCCAGGGGGTTCCTTCTGGATCTTTCCCATAGCTTTGCTTTTAGGAAGAGCTGACTAGAAGGGTGGATGAGGGATCATGTCAACCCTTTACTTTGTATTCTGAAATCACACTGAATCCATACCCAGATTGCAATCCCGAGGACTGGGAGCTGACATAGCTGGTTTAGCTTCAGCCCTAAACTCTCCTGTCTCCAAATATGAAAGGGTCACTCTGTAACCAATTTACCACAGCAGAGGTTATATTAATTATGGTTTTCTCATGATAACTTGCTGACTGGACAGTAAATTCTTTCTAGAAGATGAGATCTTCATGTCCCCCAAACAGGGCAGGATAAACCCAGTGAGAAGGATTAGAAGCCCAAGAGGTTTGTGTCCAGAGAAAGAGGATATGAGTAAAGAAAATACATGGTAAGAGAAAGTGAGGAAAACCACACATACTCTGACAGGGTGGAGTGAGCAGTGGCTTAGAAATGCTTTACCCACGAGATGGACTTAGGGAATCATTTGTGGAAAGTTGCTGTGACGGTTAGTTTCTTTGTGTTCACTTGGATAGTCCTGTTGAACTCAGTTATTGAATCAAAACACAGTAACTGTTGCTGTGATGGCATTTTTAAAATGTGGTTAGCACCTGCAATCAGTTGACCTTAAGTAAAAGAGATCACCCTCTATAATGTGGGTGGGTCTCATCCAATCAATGGAAGGCTTAATTGCAAAGACTAAGATTTCCCAAAGAAGAAGAAATTCCACCCCACCCCAGGTCTGCAACAGCAACTCCTGACTGTGCTGCCCACCTGGCAGCCCACCTTATGGATTTTAAACTTCCCAGTCACCACAAACATGTAAGACAATTTCCCATAAGAAATTATGTATATGATATATGGATACACATACATATACATACACAAAGAGAGATGGATATCTATATATAATATCTATATTATATATGATATATAATAGATATAGATTTATATCTAACCATTCTCCCTGCCCATAACCATCCAGCACTCAGAAACCACTCCATCTTCCCAAGAGGGGACAGTGGTGTGGGGTGCGTGGTGAGAAGGAAACCTCCATGGTCACCTCGCTGACAGTCTCCCATTCTCTCGCTCTAAAGGGCCTGAAACAGGAAAGTTTGGCTGCAGCAGATCCCCTTGAAAGAGACTGAATGGTGTTTCAAACCACATCCAGCCGAATCAAATCAGGGGTCTGCTGTCGCCCTCTTCTGCATCCACCTCTGCCTGCGATGGCTCCCTGCCCCTGTAAAAGACATTATCTGCTTGAGAACAATCCTGGAGAGAGGCCCTACTGATGAGAGATATCTCATGGGAGGACTGAAGGAGAAAAGGCTTTGCAGAACATGGTCTTTAGAGGGGAAGTTGAGCAGTAGCAACAAAAGTTACCCATCGGCGAAAACAGCTGGGGAGCCATCTGTCTGGGAGAAGCCTCCTGCCCATTTCATTACCCCCTTTTCTGCATTTGTGAGAGAACTGGCCGCTGATGGCAGGCGGTTTATAGCAGAGGGAACAGAAGGAAACCAGTTGGCCCTTGGATAACCTTGGCCTCATTAGCATCGAACCAAAGCCCACTGCGCTATTGACTTCTAGTAAATATCCACCCATCAAGAAGATGTCCCCGAGCCCTGCCTCCAGGGTGTTCAGACACCAGACAGAGCCTTCTTGCTCCTCCATCCCTAGCTTTGTGATTCAGGAGCGGGTGCCTAACCATTCTCCCTGCCCATAACCATCCAGCACTCAGAAACCACTCCATCTTCCCAAGAGGGGACAGTGGTGTGGGGTGCGTGGTGAGAAGGAAACCTCCATGGTCACCTCGCTGAAAATCTCCCATTCTCTCGCTCTAAAGGGCCAAACAAACCCTAGAAAGGCAGTTCAGCAAATGAAGTATACGCAATTATATTTCCAACTGCTTTGAAAACTTTTATTTTTCTACAGCAAATGACACATTATCTTTCTCGAGGTCAGGAAATAATGCAGTGGGAGTCTTGCGACGTTGTGAGAGTTAATGTTTCTATTTGCCATTGTGTCCTGCGCAAAGAAAGGCGGCCGGTCACCTGGGGTTACCACAACACAGCGCGGAGATGGTAGAATCCACCAGAAGTGCTTTGATAATGTTGGACACTATTGTGCAGGCAATGGCTTCCTCCTTACCCACGCTGCATAATGGGCCTCTGAGTGCTAAGGAGATAAGCGATACTATCCTTGGAGTGTCAGAGGTAGGGCTCTCCAGAAGCTGCATTCATAATTTCCTCCAACTTAAGGACTTCGATTTTTTAATAGTAATTGAAACATATAATTCAATAGAAGTGTCACTCTAATATAATAATTGCCAAGGAAATTGAACCACAAAGAAGTACTATAAATGGCAATTTACCTTTATTAGTGTACGTGGAGCTGGTAATGTTTTCTCATCAAGAAAGCGACCCCCATCCCCGCCCAGATATCCTCCCTTTCCATCTTTTGAATGTTCATCATCATTCATGCTGCCCTCTTAAGCAATACCTTCGCTTCTTCTTAGATTTCCAGTTGGCATATTTGGCCCCTCTTAAAATGCTTATCATTGCAAAGTGTTCATATTAATTGCTCTGGTGAAAGCTTTATAATACAAACTTCAGCTAAACTCTTTATTGTCAAATGTCAGCTTCCTGATGTTCTACCTAGAACGTTTGCTTTTGTGGTTATAAGTAATATAAAGGTGTTTTGTGTATTTAAAGAACTATGTAAGTATAAGTCGCTATTATTGTGATTCTGCACATCTTTCTTAACATGAAACAATATTTACAGAGGATGTATTATACCACTGAACTAAGTCCGGGACCCAGCATAGAACAAAATAAGAAGCCATTTCCCTCTCCTCGGGAGGTGTTGCTTGGAGCCACCTGAATTACTAGTATCATTATTATTTCTGATTATTGATAGGCAGGGGAGCACTTCACCTCCTATTCCTGTGGAAGTATACAACCTGCTCACTTCTTATCCCACCCCAATAATTACTGAGCCATTCTGTCATCTGTTTCCTACCCTGGATTCTGATCTGTGCTTATAACCGCTCCCTCCCCTCTTTCCACTTACCTTCCTTGATTTACTTCTAGGACACATCTAGCGAGAGACTGACCCAAGACAGGGTACCACTCGGGAGCTCAATGCACTCACTCTTTCCTGGAAGGGGTCTTTATTCACAGGAATCCCAGGAACCTGGGGCAAACTTTAGGTTTACTTAGAGGAAAAAAAAAAACGAAAGGAGAGAGAAGGAGACTAAGGAACAAAGAAAGAAGAACAGAGAAAGGCAGGTAGCAGAAGAAAAGAAGGGAGAGAAACAGGAAGGAACACAAGAGAGGCTGACATACACATCCTGTACAAAGCCTCTGGTGGGGAGTTAAGTGAGGAGAAGGTAAGATACAAGGTGTGTGTCCATTAGGATTGTTACTATGTGACAGCTATATTTATGAAGACAAAAAATAGCAACAGAATTTACCACAGTGAAAGTAGATATGCTTGGTTGTCAGGATTATGAGTAGTATTTTCTTCATTTTCTGAACTTCCTATTAGGCACTGTCTTTATAATAGAAAAGTAAAAGAAATGAGATTCGAAAGGATGGCATAAATTGTCAAAAGCATCCATTACAGGGTGAACAAATTAATCAAGTACAAAAAGGCTGGCCTCTGAAGTCACCCAGATTGAGTTGTCATGTCTACATGGCAACTGCGTTCATTAACCCTGCTGGTTTCCAGTCACCTCCATGGCTAAATGAGGGAGGGTCTTTCCACTACCTAGTTGGTTTGTTATGAGAATGAAAGGGACTTGTAATGGGCATAACATACCTTGTGACCTTCAAGTACTCAACAAGTGTGGGTCTCACTTCCTTCTGACCCAAGTATTCCTATTCATTCCTATGCACTCCAGTGGACCACTTCTACCTCAAAAACATGTAGAATAACAACCTGAGACAACATTGCTTGTTTTAACATACATTTAAGTATGCCATTAGGTAAATCATGACTCCTAAAATGTTCTAACCACATACAATTGGTGTTGTAAAACACAATGGCTTGACAAGTTCCAGTATCTACAGGGGGTGGCTGAGTGCTCTGAAGTCCAGATGCTCACTGGACCAAGAATAAGGAGTCCCAAGCTTGAGTCCAAGTTGCTGCAAACATGTTGGGGAAGACACTTTGCTTCTTATGGCCTTAGTTTTCTCATCTGTAAAATGAGGGGAAATGGCCAGAATCAGGAATTTAAAAAATCCATTTAGCAGCACTTCCATGTTCAAAGTGAATCTTACCCAGAATAGAGATGCTCTGGTTGTGACTGGGCCAGCGGTGGTAGCTGGTGACCTCCTCCCCACTTGGTGGCCCTGGCTCCCCAGTGTTGGACCTCGAGACTCATCTGCAAGGCCACAGAGAGCAGTGCTGGAAGCCACAGATTTTTACACTCTCCAGAACCACTTAACAACTAACAGTCCACAATTTTACATATTTCTATTCTACTTTGTCAACACCTGGTCAGCTGGCATGACTATTTTACTAATTTTTTTTAAATCTTGTCAATATATAACAACACATATTATTGCTTTCATTTGGGGACAGTTAAAAGCTTTTCTGCTCAGAATTGTGCACTGCTGTCATTTTCTTTTTCTTCCTCCTTTTCTTGATTGGTTGTTTTTCTTTCTTTCATTCCTGCCCTTTTCCAAAAGGACTTCCCCTCTTGCTGACACTATATGGAATTCCTCAATTTACCTCCCTGGATAGACTTGTGCATTTGAGAGTGAGGACTGGCAGGGCAATTAGATTCTGCCTCCTTGTCATTTGGGAATTTCTCTCTCTCTCTCTCTCTCTCTCTCTCTCTCTCTCTCTCTCTCTCTCTGTCTCTCTCTCTCTCTCCAGGTGGAGTTTCTATTTCAGAGTTCTATTTTCTAGTACCTTCCTTCTTCCTCCAGACATCCTCTACACTGGTCCAAAAGGACCATCAGAGCAGCCTTACCTTGAAGGCATCTTAAAAGCACAGATTCCTGGGTCTCCTCCCATACTACTGAATGAAAATCTCTAACGTTTGAGTTTAGGAAAGTATGATAAAATTAGCTCCCAACGTGATTTTCATCTCCACTAAATTTCAAAAACGACCTTTCAAACCCCTTTCCCCAAATTCCTGTCCCCCATTTCTCTATCTCCCTCCTCTTAGCTTCCTTCCCCTCAGTTTTCATCCTAATTACCAGCTAACTGGTGGATGTTACTGCTACTTAAATGCACTCCCACTCTGGATCCCTAATCATGCCCATTGTGCTCCTCAAAGCTAAGTCAAGAATTGCTGCCTTTTTATTTCCCTCTCTCTATATATTGTAGAAGGAAGCAGGTCCCCGCGCTTTTGTTGTCCCTACTTCTGGGCTGAGCTCCATTTGCTGGTGAACGGGGCTTATCTTCACTCTCCCCCTTTAAATACTGTAACATTCAGCATCCTTTCATGTCTGTGCTTTTAAAGTAAATCTTTGGACAATTAAAGATATGAAATGGCTAAATAGAGTTCTGCAGGCGTTGTTCTCTCCTTTTTAAAGGTTTAATCACACTTAATGGCTCTCTTCAAAACTTGAATTTTCCATTTTGGTGTTTTGACTCCATTGAAAGAGTTTACTAATATTCTTTCAAAAGTATTCTCTGCTCAAATGAGCTATTCAATAAAGTTTTGTGCCATGCTATAGGATTCATGCTAAATGGAAAATAATTTAAAGGGAGATCAGAGTTGGGGGTGCCATTCCTCTCTACAGGTTTTGTTAGCCAAACCATAATCATCAATATTGAGTCCATTAAAAGTTGGTGTGAAGGAACAGGAATTATCATTTAGATATAAGGAAGATTCTTTCAAATGCAATTTCTGTACCTCCTTTCCTCAAAGATAATTTCCTGTTCACCTTGTGATTCCATAAATAGGAGTTTGTGATAAATCCCCCTTCCTCCCTCCCTCCCTTCCTTTTCCCTTCTCCTCATTCTGTTTTTTTCTCCCTGAAAAATAGTGGACGTAGGGGTAGAGGAGAGTAAAAGGAATCCATTTGATGAGCTGTCTGCCCTAGATTGTTTTAAACGGGTCATCTTGACTCTTCCCAGTCTTGGTCCTGCTAAAATACATCTTGCTTTTTACTGGTCAGCACCAGGAGTATAAAGCCGTGTGGACCCTGAGTCCGCCCTGGGTCATACTCACAGTCCAAATGAGAATTTGCCACATGAAAGGGAAATTTCATGGAAAATAAAAGCCAGTATTCCCCAACAGAATCTTTATTAACCCCCAAACTCTCTGGTGGTTTCAGTGATATAGATAAATACCTGGCATTAATGAGATATATAGGCTCAGATAAGGAAAAGTAAGGCCATGCCTATGACCAAACAGGGACACACCTTTTCCCTACCTGCTGTCTGCTTGCCTTTACTCGTTTTTCCTGCAAGTGACCTGTGAATGCTTGCAGCGTGACCAGTAGTGTGCTGAGTGCCAGGACAAATAATGACCTGACCTTGAGAAGTTTTCCAATGCAGTTAATGGGAAGAACACAGATGACAATGATGTCTGACCCAGGCATCATCATTTAATAACCACGTGGCCTCTGGCCAGGCATCTGCCTTCTCAGAGACTCGGTGTTTCTCTTCCATGAAGAGGGCTGCTGAAATCAAGTAGCATTTATGGTTTTCTGAAGGTATGGTATTACTTTGTTTATTTGTTATTATATGTCTCCTCTCTCCTTCCCAATGTCAGCTCCCTTAGAGCAGGGACTTTGACTGGCTCTTCACCTCTGTACCCGCAGGGCCTAGACCAGCGACTGACATAGAGCGGTATTGAACAGAGAGCTGCTGAATGGGTGCACATGTTCTATGGGTAAAGAAGTCTTCATGAAGACTGAGCTACTGACCTTGACCTGGGTTTATAGGGTTGGTAGGATTTGCATAGGTCAGAAGAGGGGAAGAGTATTTAAAGAAGACAGCAGAAGATGGGGAGGAAATGGGGTTAAGGGGTAATGAGGATACTATAATGAGGTCAAATATACTGAAGACACCAGCCTGCTTTCAGGGGTAATGGCATATGCCCTGGGAAAAGTGGATTCAGACTAGATTTTGAAAGGCCTTAAGTGTCAGGATTAGCCAGTGGAGAGATAGTGAAGCGTTTTGACCAGGGTTGTTTCTTGAAGAAAGTTGTTTCTTCTGGCCCTGGGCAGAAGAAAGTAATGTTTTGAGAAGCTTAGTTGGGAAGTGATACATAAAGCTAAAGGTGGCAGAGAAATAAATCAGACACAGAGTAACTGAGGCATCAGGTAACAAGGCCTAGATTAGAATCATGGGAGTGGGAATCTAAAGGGAGAGAGAATTGGGAGCACTTACAAAGCAAGGATCAATGGAACTAGATAGCGGAGGAGCTATGAAAAGGTGAAGGAGAAAAAAGCATTTAAAATATAAAAAAAGGAGTTCTGGTAGAATTAATAGGAATAGGGGAATGGGGAAGGGAGGTCATTTTTGAGAGAAAATGCCATCTCCTTGGAGGTGATAGAGAAAGCCATGGGAGGAAATTAATTCTTTGACAAAAAGAGAGCAAAGTGGTGGTCTAGCGGCATAATGAAATAAAGAGTCAGTTAGGGGTGAGAGAAAGGAGAGGAATAAGAGGTAGCAACAGAAGTAATCAGGGAGGTATAAGAATGACACATGATTACTATAGAAACTATGACAATAAAAATCCTTCTGAAGCATGAGGAAACAGTAAAATTAACTGCTGCAAAAGAGACAGCAAGGAGAATTAAAAATTAGAAAACGTGCATCTGCCCACCAGGAGGTCATTGAGAAGAACAGGAAAAAGACTGAAAGGTTTTCCTAAGTGGGAACTTAGGTCACAAGGTAATTTTACACATTTTCAGCCTTTCTGTAAGAGTGCATGGTGGAAAAATCCTGTGTTCCCTTATCATCTCCAATCCTCAAGGAGTGTCGCATGGGCAAGTCTTGCGTGCCATGTGATGGCAGCCTCTTGATGACAAGCAGGTCAACAGAGTTACCGATTAATTTCAGCCAAATACAAGAAGAGCAACTGACTTCCTGTCCCAGTACCTTCATCACCACTTTCTTAGTTTTGCTTTCTTCTGGGATCAAGATCTGACAAATTGCATATTTTTAAGACTCAGGGGAAAGAAAAGCTATAATAAAACATTAAACAAGCCTTGGTCAAATGCTGGGATTCTACAAATGCCATTTCATCCCCAGAAAGACATGTTGGGAAGTTGGATACTATTAGCTACAGATCTGGTCTAACACTTAAACTTACTAGGTTGCTGTCTACTTGCTAACATTATGGATTGAATTTTAAAATATCCCCACCTCCAACTACCACTAATTTGTCCACTTATGCTGAGAATTCCTAAAAAGGAAACAAAGCCATCAATCCACAGGTGGAGATCAAGCTTAAAATACAGAACTCTACAGTGTCTTACCCCCATCATCACTTGGTTTAAATTAACATGAAGAACAAATAACTTACGGTAAAGTACAAAAACCACAAAATGATATTATAAAAAGATTTTTTATAGTGTTTCTAAAAGTTGGTGACAGGGAATGGTTTCCAGTTTCTTAGTAGCAGCTGACTTCGGTTACTTATTCTGCTACAGGTGTGGGTTGGTGGAGGGGTGGAGGGGAGTAGTGGGGAGAGGGGCTGGTGAGGGTAGAGGGGGTAAGGACTTAGGAAAGGGGGAGGAGTGGCCTTATGTGCCTGAGGTTTATTTGCCTATTGAGTTGGGGGAAGTTTTGCAGTTCAACAAATATTATGTCTATGACAGGCCTGTACTGGGGGCTAGAGATGCAGTCGTGAAAGCAATACCTTTGTCTTCAAGAGGATCTAATTCAGTAGCCCTGGGCAGACTCATTAGCAGATCATTTCAAATCTAGGGGAAGTCCTAGGAGGGAGAAGAGCTGGCAATGCCCTAACAGGTGGAGCTCCTAGCCCTGACCAGAGGTGGGAGAGGTCACAACCGGTTTTATGAGGACTAGTTAAAGGGAACTTAGAGATGAGATTCCTGTCTTCTTCCCTGGAGAGGGATTGGAGCAGAGATGCCTTCTCAGAGGCGCTATGGAAATGTTCTGTCTGCATCTCTTCCTACGCCTATTCTCTCTAATCAGAAAGAGAGTGGAGAAAAAACAGTCACTGCCCAAGAAAGCCAAGGAAGGTTATGGTGCTTGTCAATATTTTCAGTCCAACTCCCGCATCCAGACTTAAACAGGGTTGGGATCCACCATCTCCCTGAAAGGAGCCTGGTGCACCAGGATGACCACTTTCCTGGGTGGCTGTGGAGAGGGTGTCCAAGGGCTGGTGGCCTAGGCCTGCCACAGAAGCCTGGAGACTTGCTGGAATAGATTGTGGGAAGGCAATGGAGAATGGACAGTGAAAGAGACACCTCACCCCTGCTCCCTAGAGGGAGCTTTCATGGCAGGAAACGGCCTGCTTCTGACTGGTCTCTGGAGGAAAGCAAGACAGTGGTGGGAGGGTCAAGCCCGACTTGACCAAGATCAGAGAAAGACACTCGCCCGTCTAATTTTTTGGAGCCTTTCTTGGAGAGGCAGGGTTTCCAGCTTCAGGCTTGACTTGGTCCCTTCCACTTGCTTCCTCCAGGGTATGACGTTGAGAGGAACCAACATTCCAGCTTGCACCAGGCAGTTGCCTTTTGCAAGGCTTTGCATTGACTCCCCAACTCCCTGTCCCCAAGAGTGTCCACTGAAAAGCTGTCAGAGGCATCCATGTGGCAGAGGAGGACTGAGGCCAATGCCAGCTGGAATGGTATCACAGAAGTGGAGCTTTCGAGGTTGTAGGATTCATGAGGCATTGGGAAGAGATAGAGGAGGTCATTTGAGTCTCTTTCTGAACTTCATCTCACCTATATCTTTTGTTCCTTACACTCTGATAGCAGGGACAACCTAAAAGAGGGTCTGACGGAGGACAGAAAGCAGGCTGATCCTGGGCCTTGGGTGCTGGAGGAGGAGACCCCCTGAAGGGAGCAGGAGAAGAAAGGACAGCAGAGGAGTGCTGAAATTCACCTTGCTGACTGCCCTGCCGACTGCCCCGGGCCAGCTGTTCTTGTCTCTAGGAGATTCAAAGTCTAAGAAAGATCCCTTTCCCCGGATCCGCCAAAGTTTTCATTTCCTAGAGAAATGGCTTCTCTCTCTGCGTGTTTCCTTCGACTCTCAGTAAGACCTAAACAAGCGCATGAAGGTGATAAACCTGCTACTTCACTGGGGCTGTTTATTTCCAGTCGACAAATATTGTGCCAATGTTCACTTCAATTAGGGGACACATTTGACAATCTGACTACTCCATCTGATGCCTCAAGGGCAAATTTCAGCTCTTTCAGGAAGGGATGGGCCAATAACGGATTCATATGAATAAAATATACAGAGAAGGAACATTCGCAGCAGTTTGGGGAAACCACCTTCTCCAGCAAGGAGAGCAAAATATCTACATGAAAATAAAATTCACATAAATAAAGCATGGGACTTAAACTGTTGGGATGCTGGGAATTCATAGTGAAGGCTCCTGTGCCTGCTTGCCCTTCACCTGCCTGGAGTTGGGAATTAAGAAGTGCAAATCAGCACTAAGGAGACTAAGACATTTGTAATTCTATGGAAGAAAATCACTGTGGCAGACTTCAACTCGCTAAGAATCTTACTCATTTATTCCAGTTTTAAGAATCATCCTAGCCACCAGAAATTTTTCGTGGTGTTTAATTTTAATCCTTCTGTTTAATTCCCTTTCTTCTTTATTAACTTGAAGATAATCAGAAAAGCTGCTCAGCATCCCCTTTTATACAGCTCTTCACATCCTGGAAGGCAGAGTCAAGGACCAGGTCCCATGAATAGAGCTCTTCCTGCTCGGAATTGACCTTGGGTCCATGTTACCCTTTTCCTGGCAGCAGCAGACGAGAGGACGAGTTAGGTCTTCTGCAGCACCTGCCTTGGGCAAGTGCCATCAGCTCGCTGGACTCTTGTATTCCTATCAGGGAAAGGGAAAGTCAGTTCCTTCCTCATCTTGGAAGGGTCTCCTGAGAATCAAGTCAGGTGATAAGAGTGGATGGAAGTGAAAGTTTGATAGAAATGAAGGGACTTTCGTTGTTTGGTTCCTGTTTTGGGGGCTGACCTGGTCAGGACAAAGAACTCCCAGAGGCAGCTCAGTCACTGAGATCGGAAAACAAAAGCAAAAATTACCTTTAAGGCCAGGTGCAGTGGCCCACGCCTATAATCCCAGCACTTTGGGAGGCCGAGACGGGTGGATCGCCTGAGGTCAGGAGTTCAAGACCAGCCTGGCCAACATGGTGAAACCCTGTCTCTCCTAAAAATACAAAAATTAGCCAGGCATGGTGGCGGGTGCCTATAATCCCAGCTACTTGGGAGACTAAGGCAGGAGAATCGTCTGAACCTGGGAGGCATAGGTTGTAGTGAGCTGAGATTGTGCCACTGCACTCCAGACTGGGCGACAGCGAGAGACTCCATGTCAAAAAAAAAAAAAAGAGAAAGAAATATTACCTTTAGGTCAATGGCTCTCAAACTGTACATTTGTCTAGTTCCCTAGTTAGTTAAGCCTGGGTTATCTTAACTACTTGTGTGTGTGTTGGTTTTAAAAATGTCCTCACACAGCTCATAAGCTTGTTAATGGCATACAATTAATTTTATATTTTAATATGAATGACAGGTATTTTCTATCCTTAGAAAGGGCATTATAAACATCTAT
The DNA here is from genome assembly GCF_000951035.1 of Colobus angolensis palliatus. Taxonomy (NCBI): domain Eukaryota; kingdom Metazoa; phylum Chordata; class Mammalia; order Primates; family Cercopithecidae; genus Colobus; species Colobus angolensis. The sequence continues at coordinate 939,474 of NW_012121932.1, read as the reverse complement.
TGTTAGCATGGAAAGAAATCTCTTGAGAGTAACCATCTGCACCACAGGTTTGCTTTATTCTTACAACATTTTTATTTCAATTGTTATTACCAAATGATCACAAATGCAACTAATTGAAATTAAATTTCTTTATTATAGGAGAGTTCTTAGATTTACACTAGTATTTGATGCATCTCTAGTTATTGTTCACTTTTCTTATTTTCATTCATTCATTCAACAACAGTTATGGGAACCCAGAATGGCCCAGGATGCTGGGGAAGCTATGAAGTAAAGATGTGTTCCCTTCCTCCAGGAGACAGAAAGGCAAAGAGAAACAGTATCGTGCAGAAAGGAAATGAGGCAGAGGGGAGAGGGGTGCACTTAGCTCTGTGCTGAGTTGTTAGGAAGGCTTGATCTGTGACTCAGACATGAGGAGGAGCTTTTGATGTGCAAAAGAGTAAAAAGCACGCTAGGCAGAGGGCACTGCTTGTGCAAGGTAGAGTCCCTGCCGGAGACAGCGTATCTCTGACTTTGAGAACTGAGTCTGGTTTTTGTCATCCTTTCTTCCTTCCCTCCCTCTCTCTCCCTTTCCCTCTTTCCTCCTTTCTCCTCTTTCCCTCCTCCCTTTCCCTCTCTCTTTCTCCCTCCCACCATGTTCCTCTTCATTCTTTTTCATCCTCATGACTCTAACAATCATTTTTGTCTCACCTTATCAAGTCTAGAAACATCTGAATAGAACAATAATCAAAGATTTAAACTCCAGCCAACACCCAACTTCAGATATGGTTTCATCCCTCGAATAACACCCTCACCCCACCACGGAGCAGCTCTGAGACACCCTTTCACCCACTGGGTCACCCTTTCCCCAGGGGTCTGGAGAGACTCGTCCTTCTTGCCTTCATCCCTGCCACCTGGCTGCATATTTTCTACACACTTGAAAAACTTGTTTGAAGAACCCAGGAATCTGGCTGGGCACCTAGAAGATGTCTGAGTGAGCGAAGGAGGCACTGAGCCGTTTGGAAGCTCAAAGACTCAAAGGCATAAGTGTGTGGGCAGAAGTCATTTGCCTGTCCACCACTCCTAGCATTAAATGCAAAGTGTGGGGACAGTGCAGTCATCACTGTAGCCTTTGCACAGACACAATGTCAACAGGACAATTATGATGGAAGTCTTATAGAACAAAGTCCTATTTAAATTATTGGAATCCTTTCCATCTGATCCACCCCACCCATACAGCCCCAGTTATGAGAGATTATTAAAACTATACCCTCCTGCTCTGATTTTCAAAAGTCTGTGAAAGAGAAATTGCCCCAGATATTGGCTGCTGTGGCCATGCAGTGCAGCATTTCCTGTCACCAAAATTCATCTGGCTGTGCTTTTGAGCTAAACTACATGCATCCTCAGACTTCATAAACTGTCATTCCTCTGCCCATCCAGAGAGCAGAAATTCATGACTTGATCTCAATCAAACAGCATAAAACCCCAAACAAAAATACATCTGGACAGACAAACGGGATGCCAGGTTTTTGCTTGATGAGAAGGGAAATAGCTCAACCCTGGCCCCTTGAAATGAAGGCTTTATCTCAAAAAATGTTCATGGAACCTTAACAGAGTCACCGAGACCAGCTTCCCTTATAATATACAACATAAACTAGATATGGAGCTCATTTTGTTCAGTGCTTTGTGACCTGGAAAACATTTTGTTGGAGCCTTAAAAAAAAATTAGCCCGTGTTCATTTTTTCCCCCAAATGCGATGATCATCATTTTCTGTTCCTTTAGCCCAGGTGAACAGCAGCCAGTGAGCTGGGGCAAAAAAGAAAAAAAAAAGTACACTCACAATTTCCTGACACAGTTAACAGGGTGTTAAAATTCTGTCCTGCTCAGCCTTAGTATTAGTGTTTAGGGAATCAGAAGGCTAGATCTACAAGAGAAAAATAGAGGTTGATCACTTTCTGGCTAATATCTACACACAAAGTAGATTGAAGAGAAAACAACAACAAAACACTATTTACTGGTCAGTTAAATAATCCATTATCCACAGAACTGGTTACTAATGCCGTTTGTCTGAATATATATTTTCCTGAAACAAAACAAATTTATCTTGAATTGTGTAGGTAGATAGAAGTGTGGTATATTTTTTAACGGAGGGAAATCTTCCATTGAAAGCAGAAGCAAAGCTTGCTTGACCTGAGATCTTACCAGATCAAGAGGGAAGCCTATAGTCGTGAACTCGTATTCCTTCCCCCTGCTCCCGCAGTTTCTCTCTCCAGGTCTGACCTAGGGGAGGATGTCTCTGGGCAGGGACCAGCAGCAGTGTATATGCAAATGTTCCCTAATTGTGTCCCAGCCATTACTCTATTGTGGAGGCTTTTAAGATAATTTATGAATATTCTTTTTAACCACTGTAAATGAAGCAGTGGCTGTGGGTGTTTGTGGTGTGTGTGTGTATGTGTGTGTGTGATTTCTTCCTGAGTTATTTATTTGATAATGATATTAAATATTAGAAACTCTAACAGCTGGTGTGTTTATCCTGACTTGAGTGTATTAACCTCTTTAGCCCTTTTTTCCAGAAGAAGGATTCAGCATCACAGATTTGACTGTCAGCTGTGGTGCCTGGCGGCCCCACCGATTGGCATGCTGACAGAATCTAAAGTCCAGAGCAGCAAGTAAACATGGATGACATTGCAGGGAGCGAGGGGGACAGAGAGCACATGATGACTTGAGGCACCTGCAGCTGCTTGCACCCAAATCAAAGTAAAGGCTGCACTCACTGGAATGGAAAAACACTGAATTTACTGGGAGTGCATTGGCTCTGTGCTAGGTGAGGGAGGAGGGGGCTTGCTAGAGGACATGGGAGGGGAAGATGGAGCCCTGATCACTGGCATTTTGCCCACTCACAATACTGAGAGAGCTAAAGTACCTTAGGGGAAATCCCTGGGTCCTAAGGACCATTGCCTCTCACATGGTGGGTAAGGATCTACAGCTGCTGAGGCTGGGCTGATAGGTCTGTGGGACAAAGACAGGACAGGGTAGGCCAGCCGACTGAGTACTGGGGGCTGAGGGCAGAGGTGATATGCACTTACCAGACAGGGTTCAAGCCCTTTTACTGGCTGTGTGAGCTTCAGCAAGTTGTTTAATCTCTCAGCCTCAGTTTTCACATCTGTGACATGGAAATAATGACACGTGGCCATGCATGCTCAGGGTGGCCCACAGTCAATGAGATAATGAGTAAATGAAACAGAAATATATAAAGAATTACAGGCATATGTTGAAGAGATTGCAGGTTCAGTTCCAGACCATTGCAATGAAGCAAGTATCACAATAAAGCAAGTCACATGAACTTTTTGATTTCCCAGTGCATATGAAAGTTGTATTTATATTATACTGTAGTCTATTAAGTGTGCAATAGAATTATGTCTAAGAAACAATGTTGATAACTTAATCAAAAATACTTTACTGATTAAAAAAACTGCTAATGATCCTCTGAGTCTTCAGCAAGTCATAATCTTTGCTGGTGAAGGGTCTTGCCTCCATGCTGATGGCTGCTGACTGATAAGGGTGGTTGTTGCCGAAGTTTGAGGTGGCTGTGACAATTTCTTAAAACAAGACAACAATGAAGTTTGCTGCACCAGTTGACTCTTTCTTTCACAAAAGATTTCTCTGTAGCACGTGATGCTGTTTGATAGCATTTTACGCACAGTAGAACTTCGTCAAAATTGGAATCAATCCTCTCAAGCCCTATCACTGCCTTATCAACCAAGTTTATAGAATAAATATTCTAAATCTTTTGTTGTCAGCTTAACAATGTGCACAGCATCTTCACCAGGAGTCGATTCCATCTCAAGAAGCCACTTTCTTTGCTCATTCATAAAAAGCAACTGAATATTCATTCAAGTTTTACCACAAGATTGCAGCAATTCAGTCCCATCTTCAGGCTCCACTTCTAATCCTAGTTCTCTTGCTATTTTCACATCTGCAGTTACTTCCTCCACTGAAGTCCTGAACTCCTCAAAGTCATTCATGAAGTTTGGAATAAATCTCTTCCAAAGTCCTGTTAATGTGGATATTTGGATCTCCTTTCATGAATCATGAATCACATTTTTTTTTTTTTTTGAGACAGAGTCTCATTCTGTTACCCAGGCTAGAGTGTAGTGGCATGGCCTCGGCTTACTGCAAACTCTGCCTTCTGGGTTCAAGCGATTCTCCTGCCTCAGCCTCCTGAGTAGCTGGGATCACAGGTGTGCACCACCATACTCAGTTAATTTTTATAGTTTTAGTAGAGACAGGGTTTTCCCATGTTGGCCAGGCTGGTCTCGAACTCCTGACCTCAGGTGATCTTCCTGCCTCAGCCTCAGTGATGGGATTACAAGTGTGAGCCACCACGCCCTGCTGAATCATAAATATTTTTAATGGCATCTAGAATGATAAATTCTTTCCAAAAGATTTTCAGTTTACTTTGTCAAGATCCATCAGAGGAATCACAATCTATGGGAACCATAGTCTTACAAAATGTTTTTCTTAAATAATAAGACTTGAAAGTCCAAATTGCTCTTTGATTCATGGGCAGAATGGATGTTGTGTTATCAAACATGAAACAACATTCATCTCCTTGTACATCTCCATCAGAGTTCTTGGGTGACCAGGTGCATTGTCAATGAGCAGTATTAAAAACGTTTTATTCTAAAGAGTAGGTCTCAACAGTGGGCTCAAAATATTGAGTTAACCATGCTGAAAACAGATGTGCTGTCATCCAGGCTCTGTTGTTCCATTGATGGAGCACAGGCAGAGTAGATTCAGCATCATTCTTAAGGGACCTATGATTTTCAGAATGGTCAATGGCCATTGGTTTCAACTTAAAGTCATCAGATGCATTAGCCTGAAACAAGAGAGTGAGCCCATCCTTTGAAGCTCTGAAGCCAGGTGTGGACCTCTCTTTAGCTGTGAAAGTCCTGGTTGTCATCTTCTTCCAATAGAAGGCAGGTCTGACTTTACTGAAAATCTGTTGTTTAATGTAGCCCCCTTCATCATTTATCTTAGCTAGATCTTCTGCTAAGATCTTGCTGCAGCTTCCACATCAACACTTGCTGCTCTGCCTCGAATTTTTATATTATGGAGACAGCTCCTTTCCTTAAACTTCATGAACCAAGCTCTGCTCACTTCTAACTTTTCTTTGGCATTTCCTCACCTCTCCAGCATTCATCGAATTGAAGAGAGTTAGAGCCTTGCTCTGGGTTAGGCTTTGGCTTAAGGGAATGTTGTGGCTAGTTTGATCTTCTATCTGGACCACTCAAACTTTCTCCATCTCAACAATCATGCTATTTTGCTTTCTTATCATCCCTGTGTTCACTGGAGTAGTACTTTTAATTTCCTTTAAGAAATTTCCTTTTGCATTCACAACTTGGCTAACTGGCGCAAGAGGTCTAGTTTTCAGCTTATCTTGGGTTTTGACATGCCTTCCTCACTAAGCTTAATTATGTCTAGCTTTAGATTTAAAGTAAAAATGTGCAACTCTTCCTTTCACTTGAACATTTAGAGGCTGCTGTGGAGTAATTAATTGGCCTAATTTTAATATTGTGTCTCAGAAAATGAAGAGGCTTGAGAAGGAGGAGAGAGATGGCGGAACAACCATTTGGTGGAGAAGTCAGAACACACAACGTTTATTAAGTCCCTGTCTTATTGGATGCTGTTTGTTGTGCCCCCAAAACAATAAAAATAATAATATCAAAGGTCACTGATTGCCGATCACTATAACAGATATAATAATAATAAAGATGTTTGGGCTGGGTGCAGTGGCTCAATCCTATAATCCCAGTACTTTGGGGGCCGAGGCAGGCAGATTGCTTGAGGTCAGGAGTTCGAGACCAGCCTGGGCAACATAGTGAAACCAGATCTTTAAAAATAATTAGCTGGGTGCAGTGGTGTGTGCCTGTAGCCCCAACTACTTGGGAGGATGAAGTGAGAAGATTACTTGAGCACAGAGGGTGAGGCTGCAGTGAGCTGAGATTGCACCGCTGCACTCCAGTCGGGGTGACAGAGCAATACTTGTCTCAAAAAAAGTGGGGGTGGGGTGAGGGAGCATTTGAAATATTTTTCAGGTATTCTCAAGAATTACCAAACTGTGATGCAGAGACATGTAACGAGCACATGATGTTGAAAATATGGTGCTGATAGATGTGTTCAACACAGGGTTGCCACAAACCTTCAATTTATATATATATTTAAAAACCTCAATATCTGTGAAGCACAATAGCATGAAGCACAATAAAACAAGCTATGACTGTACTAGTTTCCTGTCTCTCCCTAATCCACAAGGATTGCCTTTGAACCCTTCCCTACAGACAGCCCTCAAACTTTAAGACACTAAGGCATTTCCAGTCTCCCGGAACTTGCTTTTCTTTTGAAGATTAAGTTAATATTGCACAATCCATTTCTGGAAGCTGGGCACATGGTCTTTTGCTCTCAAGGGAGCTCCTTATTCCATAATCTGGTCCAGAGTGTCCCTGGCCTGATGACATGAGGATGAGGGATAAGTAGTAGTACAAAACAGTGTTCAAGCTCACAGGTAAGATTTCTTCCTTGGAAGGGATGCATCCTCTTCTAGGGCAACCCCACAGCCTTAGGGCCCTGTGGTGTGAGATTTGTGGGCGCCTTAACACTTCTTTGTGAGCCCAGCAGTGAGGATTGGCCCAAGTAGAAGTGGAGGTAGGGCTGGAGGGGATGGAAAGTCAGGGAGGAAGCCTAAGGTTGCTTGAGGACGGTAAATAAGGTGTTTCTGTTACTCCAGAAAGCCAGGGTTATTTCTGTTTATCTCAGTGTCTGGCATATGGCAGAATGCACATACCTTAATGAAAACTACTTTATTGCTAAAGCACTCATGTCTTTGGGGTGGTACATGAACTGATTAATGAATGAATGGATAAATGAACTGTTGAATAAAGAGAAAATCTATGTCTGCATAAGAGCATAATAGAAAGTGCATGTCGGTGAGCAACCACACTCAGGGTGGAAGTTTCCATATATTGGACAAGTCTGATGCACCATCTTACATCCTCTTGCTTCACCTCTGTCCAAGGCTTTGGGCCCCTTTTCCCACTCCAGCTGCCACTACAGAGACCAGCGAAAGTGCAGCCTGATCATGCCACCTGGCCCATACTGCATGACTCTCACCTTTTCACCAGGGGCTCTTCTGCTGCTGTGGAGGCATGACACACTGGGATCTACACATTTGCAGTACTAAAGTGTCTGGGAGTTAATGCCCAGTGGGGAGATATTTGACCAACGGGAGGCAGGACAGGGTGGATTTATTCTTCTCTTTTCCCTGCTTCCTTCCCCATTGGACTCTCGTGAGACAAGAATACGTAGGAGTTCTAGGAAGCAAGTATTGAGACGTGGAGCTTTCAATTGTGTTAGGTTGGTGCAAAAGTTATCACAGTTTTTGCCATTAAAAGTAATGACAAAAACCGCAATTACTTCTGCACCAACCTAAATACATTATATTGAGCAAAGGCTAGCTTGGTCGTGCCCCACATTCAAGCTCTCCCTCCTTTTCTGCCTTACTCCCCCTTTCTCTCCCTCACAATTCCTGGGAATTGAACTCCTTCCTGAAGAAGCACTTCCTAATAATGACTGTCACCTTAAGTGTAAGGAACAAATCCTAGAATATTTTTCTATCACTTAATTTGAGTACAGAAGAATTAATACATTCTTTGCACTGCAGCTTAAAAAGTTAAATTAAGCAAAAGATAATTGAACTAGATTGCTAAATCATCTACACTTGTGTCAAATCCAGCTGGAGGATTTCTGAAATGCCAGACAGGTTTCTAAGCTACTGTTATGGATTGAATATTTGTGTTCCCCCAAATTCATATGTTGAAGCCCTAATGCCCAATGGGATAGTATTTGGAAATGGGATTGCAGTAGTCTGTTCTTGCACTGCTCTAAAGAAATACCTGAGGCTGGGTAATTTATACAGAAAAGAGGTTTAATTGGCTCATGGTTCCACAGTCTGTAGAGGAAGCATGGCAGCATCTGCTTCTGGGGAGGCCTCAGGAAGCTTTTACTCATGGATGAAGACAAAGTAGGAATAGCCTTCTTACGTGGCAGGAACAGGACTGAGAGAGAGAGAGGTGGAAGGTGCTACACACTTTTAAAACAACCAGATCTCTTGAGAACTCACTCACTCACTAGCACAAGAACATATAAACCACTTATGAGAACTCTGCCCCCATGATTCAGTCACCTCCCACCAGGCCCCAACTCCAATACTGAGGATTACAGTTAAACATGAGATTTGGTGGGGACACAGATCTAAACCATATCAAGGACCTTTGAGAGGGAATTTAAGTGAGATTATGCCATAACGGTTAGCAGCCTTACAGGAAGAGGAAGAGTAAGATTGCTCTTGCTGCCATGTGAGGACGTAGAGAGAAGACAGCCATCTACAAACCTTACCAGAACTCAACCATGCTGGCACATGGATCTCAGACTTTCAGTCTTCTGGACTATGAGCAAATAAACATGTATTGTTTAAGCCACCCGATCTATGATGTTTTGTTACGGCAGCCTGAGCTGACAAATACAGCCACCAGGGCAGGAAGCAGCAGTGAAAGGGGGAAGAAAGGGTGTGCTGAAGGATTCAGAGCTCCCAGAAACTAGACTGCCATGTACTCCCACCTCCTCTCAGCATTCTCCACCGTCACAGGGCTTCAGGTGTGCAGTGGAGAGGTATTAGTACAGGCTTCTTCCCAGCCTTCTCCAGCGCTTGCCTCTATCCCCTCCACTGGCACATCACAGCAAGGTGATCCATCATTCATGTTATGTAAACGTTATAGTTGTCAATTGCGAATTAATTCCACACACACTGATGGAGCACCTACGAATGCTTGGTGTTGGGTAATGTTCTGAGAAGGTGGGAGTTGTAGTGGGGAAGGAGCAGATTCATAGAGATAGATGTGCCTTCCAGCTACCAGAGGCCACAGGAAAGGGATGTGGATGTTATCCTGTGGATACATGGAGAAGAAGCTGCCCTGCAGCATCAGGTGGTCCTGGAAAGGTTTGCATAAGAAGATATTGCAGATGTGCATACCCAAAGAGAAGGTGACACTGGGGCACAAAGATGGTGAGCAACAGCTCTGTGATGGAATGAAGGTGGGACCTTCTACAGAACAGAGCACAGAGCAATCTAGTAGGGCCCTGGGAATGGGCTTCTTATTTTGTCCCAAAGGATGTGTCTGTAGCTGCCCTTGGGGAGCAAAACTGATTACAGTTTCTTGGACCAAGTGATTTCCACAACTAGATATCCTTCCTACGCCATCAGCCAGACAGTAATGGGAGATCATCTCCACTGCATCCTATACTTCAAAGATTAATCTTCAGCTAATAGTCCATGCTGGATCCACAAGTGAAATTCCTATTTTGCCCATAATTTTGACCTTACACTAAAATAGCCTATGTCCCCAGGTCAACACTGAATTCTGATTCTTACTCCTATTTTTTCATCCCTGTCCCATGGCTACCATTGGATGAGTGGGATGGCGGTGGGGAGGAGGGGTTGGGAGATTGGAAAGGGAAGAGAAAGACTTCCATACTAGCATTGACATTAACCTGTGTCCCAATGCATGAGGTACAAAGAAATGTCCCCTTGTACATCTCTTCTAAGACAGGGAAAAACTGGAAACTGATGATGCAGGCTTTAGGAGTTGTTGAAAGCATCCTCCCACTATCTCAGAAAGAAGGGATGAAGGATCCACTCCTCTGGTTTGCTCTTTGTGATGAAGGGATCTTGGCTTGGAAGTGGGGTAGAACATAAAAGGGGAGGGAGTCTAAGGGAACAGATTGGATGTGGAAGACCTGCAAGAAAGATCAGATCTGTTCCCCTTTTCCCATGCTCAATCCATTTTCAATAGTCCCCCCTGCAGGTGCTGGGTGTCCTCCAGCTAAGTCAAGGCCAGTCAGCAGGAAGGTGCACTACATGCCACTTCAAATTAAAGCTTAATCTTTATCTATTATTCCCTTTATTTGCATTTTGATAGGCACTTCTTTTCTTCGCTCCATGGGTCAATGCTTGATTCAATGGAATGACTTTCTAATAGTGGAATACCTAGTTCTTGGCATCTTATGGAGGACAAGTATGGGAGCACGAAGGCTGTCCCACTTTTCCCCTGACCATTCCACATCAACCAGCACCTACATGTGAGTTAGTTTATGACTAGGTTAAGAGTCTGGCAAACTGATTGCAGGCTAAACCTGGCATTGTTTTTGTAAACAATGTTTCACTGGAACACAGATGCACCCCACCTTTTTTTTTTCTTTTACATATGGTCTATGGCTGTTCTTGGTCCTGTGATGGCACAGTTGAGTTTTTGGGACAGAGAACTGTGGTCCACAAGGCCCCAAATATTTTTTTCTCTGGCCCAAAGGTTTGCATGCCCTAGTCTGGGTCAACATGCAGCTTAGATTCACTGTAGTTTAGAGATCTGAAGACGGTCCAATCAGAACCTCCTTCTGACCTATTGAAGGGTATTTTCTCTGAAAATACAAAGCATAAAATGAGCCCTCTGTTCAGATATTTTCAAAAATAATACTAATGCTATTATGAATTAAAGCTTTTTATTAATATTTTATCTTAAAACTCATAATAACCCAAAGGGTTAGATATAGTTAACCCAATTTTAGAGATCATAAAACTGCTGTTCTAAGAAGTTAAATAACGTTCCCTATGACTCATAGCTGGCAAAGGGTAGTGCTGGGATTTGAACCTAGGTCTGAAGTGTGACCTTAACCATTTCTTTACATTCCTCAAATACTACCACTTATTGAGCATTTAGTAAATACCAGACATTATGTAATGTGATTTCCCTACATTTTCTCATTTAACCTCCAAACCAACTCTGTAAGATGGGAATTTGTACTTTGACTTCACATATAAAGTCTTCGTATCTTTTATAAAGGGCGCTCCAAGCTAACAACAACAGTGACTAGTGATGAAACTTCATAAACCTTCTGTCTTTCTGAGGGAAGGCAGTTCTCTCTCCCTTCCTAGCAGTTAATATCTGTTCTCCTCTGAGGCACTCACCTGCTCTGTTACTGTCTCCCAGGCTAGGAGAGCTCAACCTGCACCAACCCTGTCGACATCAGGGCAGCTGGACTTGTCTTCTAGAGCGGCAGGTGGTATGTGGACTCTGGATGTCTAACTGGGAGACGGGAGTGACAGAATGGACCAAAAGCGTGGTTTGGCTGAAAAGATGAGAGAAGTGTGGTTTCTCAGCTGTCAGCGTGCTCTGGCTCAGGAAAGAAATCATCACTGATGTTTCCAGCTTCCCAGCTTCCCAACTTCCTGATATGTTGGAGCCACTGGGTCACAGAGAAGCACCACTCTGGGCAACTGCACCACCAATGCAACACACTCTGTGCATACTCTCCTGCGTTCCCAGCCCATCCTAGCTGCCAGGACTATTTTATCGTCTCTCAAGTGACTCTGGTGATAACTCATTAAACCACCACAGGCACTTTGGGCCAGATGCACTCTGATAATCTGTTGTCTGTGTAGAAAATTCATGGTGGTAAATTGCTAAAATTGGTATCTATGACTTTCCCCAAGACCTTCAAGATGCTCAGTTCTGCCAGAGGGCCAAGAAGAAGAACAAAGAGCGACTGTGAGTGGCTGCAGTGCTCAACGGTTTGGATTTATTATTACTTAGTACCTCCACTTACTATAGTTCTTCTTCAGTTCCACATTCTTAATTCTTCTTCTGACTTATCAGTAGGTTGTTTTGTCATGACTATTTCTGGCACAAAGATAAAAGGTGGAATTATCAAAATGAACCTGTTTCCTTGGTGACACTGCAAACATTTGGGGGCAGAGAGCTGGAACTCGACCATATGTGGGTGTAAGTGCTGACGAAATCACATATTTGACCCTATCAGTCCAACTCACTCCTGAACCCTAGACCTGCATAAGCAGCCACCTATTAAATTTCTACCTGGATGCCCTGGAGGTACCTACACTCCAACAGGTTCAAGTGAGAGAGTTCCTTTTCCTGCTGCATGAGTGCCAGACCTCATCGTCTCTCTAGTCCTTTAAGCTAGCAACCTGGAGCCACTGTGGACATTCCCCTTCTCAGCCCATATATTCATCTTTATTCTCAGCACCCTGGGTGGAGTCCTCATCATCTCTCCCAGGCTCTTACAATAACCTCCCAACGTCCCTTCCAGCTTGTATTAAACTGTAGCCTCCTTGCCAAGCAAGAACAAACAGAGATAAAGATGTCAATCAAGAAAATAAGTCAACAGAGAGGGGGATAACTCTAGCAAAGGACTGAAAACAAAGATTTTCCCTCAGACTACCAATAAAATGGCTATTTGAAAACTGACCAGTGTATGAGACAGAAGATTCAGAAGATGTGAAAGTTTGAAGCATTGCCCTTCAGGGGTTGGAAAGCCTGCCAAGTATTGGCTGGCTGTGCTGCAGTTCCTTATAGCCACGACTATGCTTGCTACATAATAATCATGGAGACATTGTCCCTAACTCCCAAACAAAGTAAACCAAAACCAGGAGACAAGCACTTGAATTTAACAGTGTTGGATTGTCAAATTTTTACAAAATATTGACTATGACTAAAAAGGCTATTTTCATTTGACATGTGTCTTACTCAGTGTTTCATCTTTGGGAAGATAAGTCAGGCTTTGTCTAAGCAGCTCCAGAGAGAATTTTGAAGTTAAGTAAACAAATAAACAGTGACCGTGGGGATGTTCCCCCCTAACCTTCCTGCAGGATCCAGTCTTCCAACATCAGATGCAATCACTCATCTCCCCAGCTTACTGTGTTCGCTCGCCTCATAGCACCATTATGATTCCAAGTGTGAGTTTGGGGACGCCAGCAAAGCCCTCTCCTGAAGTTGTCCCCTGAATAGAAAAGGTGGCAGTTAAAAGTGGTGCTGACAGTAGCTGCACAATAGACATCACATTGAAGTGTAGTGCAAAGTGGGCGGGAGGTGGGAGGTGCTCCCTGAAGTGCTCTTGGCACCCTGTAGTGCCCTTTTGGCTGTGGGGATGCAAGAAGAGTTCAAACACAAGTTGGATTTGTTCCTGCCACAGCCTTTCACCTACAGAAAAACTGGCAAGTAGGTAAAGACCCAACAGGTAACCCACTGCATGCCCAGGGCATGTGCTTGGCAGTTGTATGCCCCTGTCTTTGGCTACCATTCACTCTACTTAGAGTTCCTGTTCCCTCAATTACCAAAACCTCTCCCCACAGTTCAATATCCAGAAATCTCCCCTTCACTTTCCATGATTAATTCAAGGCTCCCTTCCTGCCCCAACTGCAGTAGAGTTGACCTTAGGCTTCTTTGATGTCCTACCTACTCCATGCACATGGCTGTCCCGACGCCTGCCAAACACTCTCTTACAGATGCTCATCAATGAATCTGAACCCCTACCTAGACTACCATCCTCTTGAGGATTTGCACTCATCTGCCAAATGCCTTCCATGGGCTCAGTGTGGAGTAAGGACTTTCTCCTGGCCAATGAATAAATTGATTATGCAGAGTAAGGACTTATTTCTGGCTTATGAATAAATTGATTATGCCAGGAAGGGGAGGAGGGACTGTAATATTTTTATTTTTCTAGGGGTGAAAGCAAACCTTGAAAATTCTGCAGGCTGTCCAGCCTGGTGAACATTTTCATAGCTAACACTGCAGAGGGTCTGGTTCATTCTCTGGACAATAATTAAGACTGCCATTTACATGAGGAGTCCAAACAGATTCTTCTGGGAGACCCAAAACCCAGCATGTTATCAGTAAATACGTTAGTCAGAAGGAAAAGGAGAGACAGTTCTTCTTAGGCTGTTGTTCAACATCAGTCTGAAGGATGATACGTCTCTCCTCCTGCCTAGAACAGATAGCAGAAGATTGTCATCATGTTATTAGAAAAACAGACATTGCTCTAGTATTGCCTGAGATGGCCTTTATAGCCCAGCATCAATATTTGGTTTTATCTTTCTTATAATTCTAGAACACCAAATAAACTAATTTTCATCAGAAACTCTGAGGTACGTTCCTGAAGCCAGCATAAATAATGGGCATATCCTTATTTGGGATGACTTGTACTTCTCTCCATAACTGTAGATAATCAGGAGTTTTCCATTACAATGAGGATATCAGAGGGCTGAAGAGAACTGTGAGTAATTCACCAGCTTCAGGACTATTCTGCCATTGTGACTTACAATGCAAAATCTTTCAAGGTATATTTTTGATAATGTCCAGTAGACCTCATTCCAGACTTTACCCCACATAAACCCTCAAAAATACTCGTCTTCATAGCTACGTATTCACTAGTGTGAATTGTTTCTAGACACAAAAGCTCAAAAGAGAAAAGAGACCCTAGAAATGTCATGGCACTTTCTGGAAGGCCCCTCTCAGGTTAACTGGGAGGAAAAGGTGAGATTAAAGTCTGGCCGGGAGATGAGGTAGGGGAGGAAGTGCAAGGGAGGCTGGCTTCTTCCATTCTGGGTTCCACATCTGAGTGATGGGCCATCTGTGAGCACTTCCAATATCAGTGATGCTCTTGCCTTGGTTTTTCTACTAGGCTGTAAAGAGCCGAGATGGATCTAGGCATCCTTGTAACCCCCATGGCTCCTCATACACAGTAGATACTCAATTAATAGCTTCATAATTAATTAGTATTTCATCACCTAGGAAATGAAGATGCATATGGAACAATGAAAGCTCACCAAAATGTTACAATATTGTCAATACCATAATTAAATGCCTGTCTATTCTTTTGTAGGCACTTAGTAGTTAATCAAACAATGTCATCCACTGAATTTGAGAAATGTTGTCCCTCCTCTATTTGTTCTGAACTTCCATGACACCAGCAGAGTATACATTACCCACTTTCATTCCTGTTTATGGAACATTTTTATTGGGTGCCCCTATAGCTCTCTGATCTACTTTTCTAAAAGATTTCTGCCCCTGACTAGGTTGTAAAATCTTTGAGGGCAAGGATGTAGTTTAAATTTCTATTTCTTATTTAAGCTTCTAGCACAGTTATTGGTACATAGCAAATATTCCATATATTGGTCAGCTGATTGTTATAGCTATATTTTTCTCACCTTAAAACTAAACTAAACCAGACAAAACCAAGCCAAACAAAACAGAAACTTGCCACAGTGCTATTTCTTCTGCTGGTGGATGCTCCAACTCTTTGATCTCCTTTGCAGTGGAATCCTTCAAAGAAGTTTTCTAAATTATTAGCAATTCCTCTCTTCTCATTTTCTCCTGGACCCCATCCAGTTGAGCATATCCTTCTAATACTCTTCCAAAACTGCTCATGTCCAGGGCACCAGTGACCTCCACATTGCTAAAAACAATATTATCTTAGTCCTCATCTTTCTTGACCTCTTGGCAGCACATGAACCAATTGACTGTGATATGTTTCTTTACCTGGCTCCAAGGACCCTATAAACTCCTACTTCACAGGTTTGCTCCTTCTCAGCCATCTTTGTTGGTTCTTCTCTTCCTCCTAGACTCTTCATGTTAGAATGCCCCAGGGACCTGCTTCCGGGAGTGCCCTGGGTCCTGTTCCCTTCTCCATCCTTACTCACCCCATCTCATGGCATTTAAATATCATGTGTATGCAAATAGCTCCCAAATTTATATTTAAAACTCAGACATCTCTCTGGAACTTTGTACTTGTATCTCCAGTTGCACACTCAACATCTCCACTTGGATGTCTAACACAGACATCTCAGACTTAACATGCCTAAGACTCAACTCAGGATCTTCCCTAAAAATCTCCTCCTCCATCTCAGTTGTGAGAATCTCAGCTCTTTCAGTTGCTTGAGCCCAAAACCTCTGCCTACTACCAACCCATCACAATCAACCAGCCCCTTGGCTCTATCTTCAAATGACATTTGGAAACTGACTTCTCCTCACCGCCTCCACTCTGCTGCCCTGCTCCCAGTGTCCATCTTCTCTCTCCTCCTGCCACCACTTCCTTGCTCTACCCTTGCTCTCTATTCTCAACACAGCAGCCCAAATTTTCCAAATCTTTGGAAAATTTAACTTAGATTGTGCCATTCCTCTGCTTTCAATTCTCCAGTAGCTCCCTATTGCCTGCAGAATGTAAACCAAAGATCTTACAATGACCTATAATATCCTACAGAATTCAGCTCCTCAGAACCCCTCTGACTTTATCCATGACTCACCCTTGATCACCCACATGCTGATTTAGTCACACTGGCCTCCTTAGTGTCCGTCAGACACCCCAGGTCCCCCGCACGTTAGGGCTGTTGCACTTAACAGTTCCTTCTGCCTGGAGGTGCTGACTCTGTATCCCCACATAGCTGAGTCCCTCACCTCCCTGCAGTCTCTGCCCGAATATGCCTTCTCAAAGAAGCCCACTCCGACAAGTTGTAGAGCATTCCTACTCTGCCCTTTCAAATTTCTACTTCTCAACTCTATGTTTCCTTTTCCATAGTAGCCATCACCTGATAACATGAGAATGTGCTTATTTATTATTTTTATTGCTTATTGCTCATCTTCTCTCACTAGAATATAAGCTTCATGAGGGTAGAGATCTGTATCTGTTTTGTTCACTGAGGCAAGCTAATCTCCTGGCACATGGTAGGCTCTCAGTATTTGTTGAATGAATTAAAAACTCATTAATCAATCACTTGGAACCAGATATAGTCGATAGAATGAGGTCCAGAGTGGGTTCTTATCCATCAAGGAACCTAGTGGGCACAGGGTCCCGGGTATAAGAGAGGAGGAGGATGAATCATTTATCCACATACCCCTCTCCTAGTGGTGGTGTAAATAGAGATTTAACCTGAGCATCCTTCAAAGCACTGAGCCTTCCCAGGAAAAAAGTGTTGACCAAGTGTGGGAGGATGGGAATCACTAAGGATCAGATTTTGATTTGCAGGATTGCGGTTTATTGCAAGAGCATGTTGGGATCCTTCCCTCATCATGGGACTGGCCTCTTTGTCCTTCCTCTTCCATCCATGCCTCACAGCTGCACCCTGCAATCAATCCTCCTTCCCTGGGGGACAGAGGTGGGGCTGGGCGCTCAGACGAGATCAGTAATACAACCCCAATCAATGCTGAGATCAATGCTGGTGTTTGAAATCCAAATCCACTGCGTTCACATCATCCGGAGGCATTTTCCTCAGCTGAGTTGGGACTCCAGGAGCTGTAGCCTTTTCCCCCTCTAAATTGAAAGTGTTTTTATTTTTTTTATAAGTCACAGTAGTGGGTTTCAGAACTGCAAACCAGAGAGGCGTTTTGATTCCACAAACAGCCCCCAGAGGAAACCATTTCAAGCCTGACATTTTTCTTCTTTAGCCAAGGGACTCAATAGCATCATCTCAAAACTCTCCTTCCCTGAGGCCTCCCCCATCCCTTCCACACACACATATAAAGAAAAAAAAAAAAACAAAAACCTAGCTTCCATTGAATTAACTTAAATGGGAAATAAAATCAGCTCCTTCAACCTATTTTTCTTCCATCAGAATGAGGGGGAAAATGTATTATAAAGAAGAGTTCTAATGACCTTACCTGCTTAGTGCTACAAACGCCAGAGGATCTTATTAGCTGAAAAATCTCCTTTGTGTTCGCATCTGTGTAGGTAGGGACACCACTGCCAGTGTGTTTGTGTTTGGACAGGGCCGCCCAGCCTCCCAATGTCCTGTGGTGAGAGGCACCTTGAAGGGCCTCATGCCGACATCACAGAGTCCTAGGTCTGCTTATCTGGGTCAGCAGAGAGACTGTTCCCCCCAGGCAGCTGAGCACTTCTGGGTAAATTGAGTATTTGTGAAGAACTGCATATTTGTTCCTGTGCTTTTGTGAAGCCTCCACACTGACCAGCAGCACGCACCTTCCCTTCCCTACAAAGACAGAGAAATCCATCTGGAAAGGAGAAAGGGTCTCTCCCAGAAAGCTGGAGTGTAAGGAGTATGAGTCAGAAGACATTACCTCTCACCTCTTCTTTTTGCTGTCTTGCCCAAAAGAAATGGGGATATCAGAGCTGGCAAGGACGTTAGAGATCAATGGATTCATCCCCTTCCCCAGCCCCATTTTACAGATAAAGAAACTAAGCAGCAACAAAAAAGGCTGCACAGCAAATAGCAGACCCTGGCTTGCCTGGAGTAGCATATTGCTTCAGAATTTCCATATCAGAAAGGCCTATGGGGGGACAATATTTTGGAGGGGGCAATAAAGAGACACATTTTGAAGCTGGCTTTGCACAGCAAGCATACTGCATTGTTGTTTTTTTGTTTTGTTTTGTTTTTGTTTTTGTTTTTTTCCCTAAGATGCATGTTTATTTTGGAGGTCTTCTCTAGAGGCTGATAGAGGGATTTTTTTCTTTTTCTTTTTTTTTTTTTAATCATTATTTCAATAGTTTTTAGGGAACAGATGGTTTTTGGTTACATGGATAAGTTCTTTAGTGGTAATTACTGAGATTATGGTGCACCATCACCCAGGCAGTGTATACTGTACCCAACGTGTAGTCTTTTACCCCTCTCCCTCCACTCCTCTTCCTCCCAAGTCCCCAAAGTCCATTATATCATTGTTATGCTCTTGTGTCCTTATAGTTTACCTCCCACTTACAAGTGAGAACATACGATATTTGGTTTTCCATTTCTGAGTCACTTCACCTAGAATAATGGTCTCTAACTCCATCCAGATTGCTATGAATGCCATTATTTTGCTCTCTTTTATGGCTGAGTAGTATTTCATGGTGTATACATGCCATATTTTCTTTAGAGGCTGATATAGTTTGCAGGGGACACTAGAGACCCTCCTTCCTGAAGCACTGGCCCATCATAGAACCCAAAAATTCTGATTCCTCACTCGAACTGTGTCCGTCACTTCTCATTGCCTTTCCAGGGATGTTTTAATCGAAGATAATCATCAGCATCTCCCCCAGCAGCATAGGCTGGGTGGTGCCTCTCCCATGATAATGTGCTTAGTTTGGAGTGTCTGATGGCCCTTCAAGCTGCTAGGCTTCAAGGAAACAAATGGCATTGAAGTCAGTCTTTCTCAGCAATTTCAAAACCCTTGGCCTGGCTTAGATTTTTTTTTTTTTTCTCAACTTGTATTGTAGATATAGGGGGTACAGGTGCAGGTTTCTCACATGGGCATATTGCACTCAGGTAGTGAGTATATTACCCAATAAGTAGTTTTTCCACCCATTCCTCTCTCCTTTCCTCCATCTTCTAGTATTCTGCAGTGTTTATTGTTCACGTGTTTATGTCTGCAGTTTTTCAATGTTCAACTCCTTTGTAAGTGAGAACACACGGTATTTGGTTTTCTATTCCTGTGCTAATTTGCTTAGGATAATGGCTTCTAGCTGCATCCATGTTGCTGAAAACGACGTGGTTTCATTCTTTTTTATGACTGTGTAGTATTCCAATGTGTGTATGTACCACATTTTCTTTATCCGATCTACCATTGATGGACACTGAGGCTGAGTCCATGTCTTCACTATTGTGAATAGCACAGCAATGAACATATGAGTACATGTGTCTTTTTGGTATAATGATTTTTTTTTTTTGCATATATACCCAGTAATGGGATTGCTGGGTTGAATGGTAATTCTGTTTTAGGTTTTTTGAGAAATTGCCAAACTGCTCTCCACAGTGGCTGAACTACTTCACCTTCCCACCAACAACGTGTAAGTGTTCCCTTTTCTCTGCAGCCTCCCCAGCATCTGTTGTTTTTTGACTTTTTAATAAGAGTGGCCTGGCTTCGATTTTTACCAACATGGAGAATCCTCATTTCTCTGCTCACTCTGACTAGACCTGCCCTGGCACTTTCTGTGCATACAGTCCTTCCAACTTCCTGCAACTAGGGGCCCTTTGGCCTGCACTGCATGAGCCTCATTCCAATAGAGCTCACTTCATGGGCAAGAGCCTCAGATGGGTCTGGCAGCTTTGCCCAGACCATCACAGCCTGAGCCTACATACATTGTAACACGGTGAGCCATCGAAAGCATGCCAGTAAATGAGTGCTAGCTGTCTCTTCTCCTGAGAAAAGACCTGTAAGTTTTTACCTCAGTGATGGCAGGTTGGGGATCTTAATAATCAAACCAAAGGTATTCTTCAGCCAAAATATTCCCCTTTCCTCCTCTCCAAGACAGTGACACACGTTGGGAATGGGTGTGCATGTCCTAAAGAACATTTCATAGCACATAAATCCTGTAAAATAGTCTTTGAAGAAAGATTCTAAGCCAAATAAGTTTTACGCTGTAACAGTTTCACTCCACATTAGCCAGCCAGAGCATTAAGTGTTAACTTGGCATGAACAGCAAAATTATCTTGGATCTTTCTCAAAATACACGATTATACCCCCTAGAATCAGAATCTCTTAGTGCCTGTTGGGCTGTGTACGGTAAGAGCCAATTTTTAAAAAGTTAATTTCTTTTATTTTTTATTATATTAACAAGTGTGTTTGGTTCAAATAATCTAGGAGCACTCGTGGAGAACATGGAGAAAAGTAACAGTCCCTTGATCTCCTCCACCCCCTCCTGGCATTCCTCTAGGCTCTTATGCCAAAGACAACCAATTCGCACTGGTTCCTCCTCTAGGGATTTTGATAGCTACCATCATGTGTCTATATAACGCATTTCTGGTATTCATTTTTATTTGTGTTATCAACTTTAGACTCTGTCTGTAACGGATGAGGACGTGGCTCGTTTATTCCTCTTCTTTCCCTTCCATTTCTCCCAAAATGAGCATACTGCCCTTCCCAGTCACCGCAGCTCTGCTTCGGGGCATGCAGAAACTTCCACTTCCCACCCCGACCCTCAGAGACTCCATCTGCAGATTCTGCAATCTTAAGGTGAAGACATGAGCACTGGAGAGAAGGGCAGAGGCACCACACTTGTCAATATGCTGATTCTAAAAGTTGAAAACCATTAGGCAGTATTTATACTATTATGCTCATGCCACTTTTGCTCTCCGCAGAGCCAGGAACAGTTTGTTCTGCTGTAGAGGCAACTCGTAAATAGAAGATAGCGGAACATGGAGGTTGTATTGGTTCAGACGATTTTTTTTCGCACGTTGATGTTTGAAGCCATCGAGCATGCATTTTCTCACAAATAGGGAGAAATATTTGCCACTATAGAAAGATCTTAAGAAAACAAAAATTCTGGCGAGGTGCCTTTAATCTCTTCAAGAAGAGATGGGTTCAGTAGCTTCTATAGTAAGTGATCAAGAGAAGCTACAAACACAGATGTATTAGCTGCTGCAAAAACATTGCATCTGGTGACTATAATTATAATAATATATTGTGTATGTCAAAATTTCTTAAAGATTAGATTTTAAAATGTCCTCACCACATGCAAAAAATAAGAATGTGAAGTGATGAATATATTAATAGTTTGATTTAGTCATTCCACAATGTAAACATATAGCAAAACATCACATAGTACCCCATAAATAATATACAGTTATTACCTGTCAATTAGAAAAAGACATTGCTCTTGTGTTTCTCACTACATACATTATTTATATATACCATATATTTTATATTGTATATGTATACATACACATATGTGTGTGTGTATATATATATCTGAAGAGGCTCTCTAGATGGTACATTTTAATTTTGAGGACGCTGGTCTCTATTAGGTGTGAACGTCTTCAAGGACCAACCTGTCCAAGGAGGATGCTGAATCCCAAGATATTAACAAACAAGCAAACAGTGAGTCTAGCTGCAAATGCCAGCAAAGAGTTAACTGTGCTAAAATTTTAATTATTTATTTAATCAATTACTTAAATATTAGCTAACTTTGCTAATATTTTTCTTGGGATTATCACTGTTTTTGTTAAGTCTCTGGTTATATAGTTCCATAAATTTTGACTCACCAGTCAAACCCTATTTTTCTAATAAACCCTATTACTTTAATACCTCAATTTTTGTAAATCACAAAATATTTGAGAGATGCATATATGATGTTATAGCAGAGATTTCTGATAGTGTTGGATTTCTATTTCCTTCTCAGAAGCCCTGATATGACCACTGTGATACTCAAAAGAAAATGTTCCTAGAGATCATTTTAAATAAATTATTTATTTCTCTGTTTCACCTTTAAAATGTCCATAAGTTTTTTCAACTCTCAATCATCATCTCTATTCTATTAATTATCCTCATTTCTAGAAACTTACCTCTGGTTTTCTCAATTTGCTCCACCCTGGATTGGTTGCTCTCTGGGACTGTTCATAGCTATTGTCCTCAGGCACAATTAAATTTTTTTTGGATCCCACGTTTTCCTTTCCCTTGTTTTAATTGCTTTTATTCACTGGAATATATTCTTAAGCAACATCTTACAATAGAGCACGAGGGGCATACTTTTGGATGTTGTATACCTTAAAATACTGAATTTCTAGCACTACCTGAAGATTTGGCTGGGTACAGAAATCGAGGTTCAAAACATTTTGCCTTTGAATTTTTAAAGAATTGATCCATTATCTTCTAGCACTCAGTGTTTCTGAGTAAGAAGTATCATGCCATATAACTGTTGTTTCTGCTTTTTTCTAAAAGGTTTTAAGATCTTTTTTTTATTCTTAATGTTCCAAAATTTCACATGCTGTGTCTAATCAAGGCTCTGCTTATTCAGTATGCCTGGAACGTGATGTCTTCTTCCATTTGAAGAACCTGCGGAATTCTCTTGTATGAATTCTTTGATAAGTTCTCACTTCTAATTGTACTACAGTTGACCCCTGAACAATGTAGGGGTTAGGGATACCAGCCCCTGCACAGTCAAAAGACCATGTGTAAATTTTGACTCTCCCAGAACTTTACTACTAATAGCCTACTGTTGACCAGAAGCCTTACCAACAACATAAACAGTTGATTAACACATATTTTGTATATTATATGTATCATATACTATATTCTTACAATAAAGTAAGCTAGAGAAAAGAAAATGTTATTTTTAAAAATCATAAGGAAATGAAAATACACTTACTATTCATTTCATAAGTGAAACTGGATCATCATAGAGGTCTTTATTCTCATCGCCTTCACACTGAGCAGGCTAAGGAGGAGGAAGGGGAAGGACTGGTCTTGCTATCTCAGTGGAGGCAGAGGTGGGAGAAAATCCTCACCTAAGTGGATTCGTGCAGTTCAAACCCGTGTTGTTCAATGGTCAACTGTATTCTCTATTTCAAGAATTCCTATTAATCAAATGTTGGGCCTCTGGAATTAGTACTAGATAGTTCTTCTATGTCCTCTAAATTCTTCCATTAAAAAAAAAAAACTTTTCTTAGAAATTTCTTCAGTTTTATTTATTGAGCTTTTTATAAAACTTTTTATTTTTTATTTTTATTTATTTACTTATTTATTTTTTAGAGTAGAGGCGGGGTTTCGCCATGTTGCCAGCATGGTCTCAAACTCTTGACCTCAAGTGATCCACCCACCTCAGCCTCCCAAATTGCTGGGATTACAGGCATGAGCCACCACACCCAGCTTTATTTTAGTAATAATATTTTTAAATTACAAGAGCTTTTTCTTATGGTTATTTCTGTTGTGCATCAGCTTTCTTTCATTTATAAAGACAGCATATTCTCTAATTTTTCTCAATATATTTATACATTTTTGAATTTCTTTGTTCCATTTTACTGTTCCCAGGTAAGAATCAGAATCCCTCTGATTTCCCCAGCTTCTCAGGGGCTCTAACCAGCTCATTATCTCCTTCTTCATAGGACATCCTCTAGTCAGCATCTTTCCAAACTCCGCCTGAATTGTCACTGCTACATCCACTTTCTCTCTTGCAAACAATTGTCAACAATTCTTGTATGTTTGTTTCTCTCTTTCATTGTCTTTTTGATGTAGGTTTATACATGTTATTTTCTTTAATGAATTGTCATGGAGAATATGTATCTGTGGTCATTTTAACATCTCATGAGAAACGTTGGCACCTAGAGTTTTAATAGCTCTGCAGGCCCCTGTGAGAAATGCGCCCTGGCTATAAAGTTTCCTGATGTCTTTTGTAACTGAATATATGTGTGTGTGTGTGTGTGTGTGTGTATACACACAACTAAAATTTCAGGGCTGTTCTGGCTAGTCTAGTTGTTTTTAGGACCAATATATAAGTGTCTAAGACTTTGGGGAAGTGAGGCCCTATTGCAAACTCTTCTACCAAGTAACCTTGGATAAATAGCTTCACACCTTGGAGACATTATATTCACTACCCTATTTAGAACACCCCAGGCTCAGTTTGGGGTTAATGAGGAAATAGTGCTAAAGCAAATCAAACTTCCAAGATTAGCATTCCAAGATGTGAGACCTATTCATCAGCCAACCTAGACTGTATGGTGTCAAATGACAGAAATCAGCCTGGCTGGCCAGGTGGAGAAGTGAGTTACTGCCCTGGACCTTTCTCTTGCCTGTAGGTATAAGTTGCTACTCTGTTTGATTGGTTTAGAGGCAGGGCTGGCTGCAGCAGTAGAGCTATGCTGGTTAGTGAATTGGACCACCTTCCCTTAAGCAGTCTGAAACCACCACTCTCCTTGTCCACATTAACCTTGCCTTGTACTTTTCACCAGTTGCATAAACTTGCCCTCCTGCTGTGCTTATGAACTCTGTCTACAGTAGTTTAAATACTGGCTTGTGTTTTATGCTGAAAAGACTAGAAAGTCCCTGTCATCAACACAAGCTGTTTTCAACCTCAAGAATTCACACTTGTCCCCATGTTGCTTTGAAATAACATGTAACTCTAAGGTAAACCTACCTGATTCCAGGTAGCTGAAATCACCATTTTGTTTCCTTAGTAACTGATCAAATCAGATAAAGCTGTCATGGTCATGGTAAGTATGTCCTAGCCTTAGCCTAGGTCTTCCCCAATGTGACTGGAAACAAAAACATAACAACACCCCAGAACCTTTCTTCACTGCCTCAGAACCAAGTCCAGAGCTGTGCATGAGACAGATGGCCAAGAAATGCTCAACTCATCTGGATGGTGTTGTAGAAGAGGTCTAGCTTACATGTCAAGAGGCTGGATTCTGCCCCTAAGTTTTTTACAGACCTTGGCTTTTTTTTTTTTTCTATGTCATAAATTGTGCTTATTTTATTTTTATTTTTATTTTTATTTTTATTATACTTTAAGTTCTAGGGTACATGCGCATAATATGCAGGTTTGTTACATATGTATACTTGTGCCATGTTGGTGTGCTGCACCCATCAACTCATCAGCACCCCTCAATTCATCATTTATATCAGGTATAACTCCCCA
>NW_012121932.1:899893-908608 GCF_000951035.1 Colobus angolensis palliatus | reverse complement strand
GGTGTTGTGTGTCTCAGTTCCCCTGGCTAGGAAAAGGGACTCCCTTCCCCCTTGCGCTTCCCAGGTGAGGCGATGCCTCGCCCTGCTTCAGCTCTCGCTGGTCAGGCTGCAGCAGCTGACCAGCACCGATTGTCCGGCACTCCCTAGTAAGATGACCCCAGTACCTCACTTGAAAATGCAGAAATCACCGGTCTTCTGTGTCGCTCGTGCTGGGAGTTGGAGACTGGAGCTGTTCCTATTCGGCCAGACCTTGGCTTTTTATATGTAAAATGAAATTGTTAAGGCATCAACTTGTGGCCATGGAAACCATACTTCACACAACAAATTACACCGAATGCACCATGTATCATCAAGCAGGGAGCTGGTTTGCTTGGTGGTGGAACATGAGGAGGGAGCTAAAAAGCCCATCCAGTTGGCATCCCTCTCACCATCTCCTTCACCTCAGCACCCTCAAAGAACTCCTTGGAGAATAGTTTGGCCACCTCTGGATGAAATCTTTTAGGTCTCTCTTTCACCCCTAATATTGGCCTAAAGCAAATGAGAGAAGGGATGTCATCTGTTTAGAGTGGCAAACTATCCTTATTTGCCTGGGACCAAGGAGTTGCCTAGAGTACATGACTTATAGTGCTAAAACTAGTCCAGGCAAACTGGGATGGTTGTTCACCCTACTGAAGATTAAAGAACACAGATTTGGCTGGTTTGCAAGAGAATACCAGTAAGATTGGAATGATGAGGTTGACCCCCAGTGATTCCCACCTCCCAGCATTCATGCCTTTGTGTAACCTCCTCCCTTTGAGTGTGGGTAGGACCTGTAGCTTCCTTCTAACCAATAGAAGATGACACAGATGATGGCTAGCACTCCTGTGATTAGGGTGGGTTATGAAGACTCTATGTTAGTAGACTAGAGCTGGAACTCTTCTTGAAGGCTTGGCATAAGCAATCATGTTGGAAAAGGCCCCATGGCAAGAAACTGTTTGTTGTCTTCAGGACCCAGCCCACAAAAAACAAGGGCTCTCCATCATACAGCCGGAAGGAAATTAATTCTGCCAACAAATTGAATGGGCTCAGAAATAGACTCTTCCCCAGTGGAGCCTCCCCATGAGAACATGGACTGGCTAAAACCTTACTTGCAGTCTTGTGGGACCCTGACTAGAGGACCCTGTTAAGTTGTGCCTGGACTACTGACCCATGGAAACTGATATAATAAATGTGTGTTGTTTTCAAGGTATTCAGTTTGTGGTAATTTGTTACCTAGGAATCAAAAATTTTACAAGGTCTTTTCAAACATTTTGATAGGCCTGTGTTAGCTCATCCAGGAAATGGTTACTGTCCCTGCCTTACTGGGATGAGGTCTGCTCCTGGCATCCCTACCAAGAAAGTGGCAGAGCCAGTGGGTGTTAAGGTCAATCTCTGGCCCTGATTCTCTGCATCAGGGCCACTTCCTCTTTAAGCCTTGTTCAGTGCTCCAAAGAGAATTTACACAGAATCTGTGACTGCCTTGTTCACAGACTAAGATTCTAAGAGAATCAGGTTTTAAAAACAAGTCACTTCTGACTAGAATCACCTTCCTTGTACAGCACTGACCAGCTCACATTAGAATGTTACATTTATTTTTAATAAATTGCAAAGCCAGTAGTTAAAAATCACCCTTCAAAATGATTCTCTTTCTTCCTCTTTGTCTCTTTTTCTTCCTTCTCTTTCTCCCTTTTCATCCCCCCGCTTCATTTGTACTCATTTCTCTTGTTCAGTAAGATGGTAAAAGGATTAGAACATGCATCGTTGTACCAAATTGGTCTAATGGAAATGAGGACTCTGCTACTAGCAATGTAGGTAGGACATAAAATAGCATAATTGACAGTTTTCACATTGTAGGCCAACCTCAGAGTTCCTTTGTTTGACTGGCCTGACCCCATCTCAGTGTGATTATCCATTTTAGAACTTAGTGAGGGAAATAGAACAAGGGTGGTGCGGAAGTCTAATATGCCCACCCATGGAAACTACAGAACATGGGAGTTGGCAGAGCCCCTTCTTAGCACCTGCCACCATACACCTTAGACTGAACATCCCCTGGCAATTGACTTGGTCTCAGATTAGCATATAGTGTCAGTAGCTGTCCTGGACACTCTGAGCTTAGGAGCAACATTGCCAGCAATTCCAGGCTGTTTCCAGTTGGAGAAGATCAGGGAAGCATTTTCCCGGGAAAGGATGCACAGAGACTTCCCTTTCACGTAAGAAACTCACCTGACTTCTTGAGACCATCCTGGCTAACATGGTGAAACTCTGTCTCTACTAAAACTACAAAAAATTAGGCGGGTGTGGTGGCGGGCTACTGTAGTCCCAGCTACTCGGGAGGCTGAGGCAGGAGAATGGCGTGAACCTGGGAGGTGGAGCTTGCACTCCACCTCCGAGATCACGCCACTGCATTCGAGCCTGGGTGAGATCACGCCACTGCATTCGAGCCTGGGTGACAGAGCGACTCCGTCTCAAAAAACAGCAACAACAACAAAATCTCACTTGACTTCTCAGTTACAGGGCAGCTGATGCCACAGGCAATAGGAATGAGATAGCTTCAAAACCACGGCCTTTGTGCTGCCAATGCCCAGCTGCAAGGGCAAAGCAGCTCTAGAGCTCAAATATTAATTACTTATGTTGAAAACTAATAGATGTATTGATACTCTCTATCACTCAAAAAACTATTTGAAATGAATATTTAATCAGTATGTTAATCAGTGGCCCTGGCCAGCCATCTTTTTTCACAATATAGTACACAGGAATATTTTGGCATTTATTTTAGGGGTTGTTGTTTTCATACAGCTGCATAAGATAGGTCATTAGTGCACAGCCTTAATAAGGGGGAGAAGTCATACACACACACATTCACACATGCACTCACATACTCAGTGAAAAATCTCAACAGTCAAACTGCTCTGTGGCCTACTGACTGTACAACTGACAAAATCCCTGATTTTTTGGTGGGAGGCCTTGTAACATACTAGTAAAAGCTAAGAATAAAACATGGGTAATTATTCTATATACCCCATTACCAGCCACTCTCATGTGGTTGTTGTGATAACTAGAACGAACAACTGGCTTAAATGACATCATTGAAAGCCAAGTCTATATGATATCTAATGAAGCTATTTCACGCCAGTCACCAAGGACAATGGGAAAAGAAGTGGAACCATAGACCCACAGCCATACAGCCACCCTAAGAAAACGATCTGGGCTGTGGTCATCTGGTCAGCTCCTTCTTTAATCTTTAGCCTCCTTGAAAATGGTGCACATGGCTAGTTTCTAAAGAGAATTGCAAATTAGCAATAATCACTTTGTCACTTGCTGAATCCTGCGCTATATATAAATCACTGACAGTCATTTTTCTTGTGTGTTCTTTTTTCCATTAGGAAGATGGGTTTCTTCAAAGCATTTTGCTATTTTAAGGCCTCAAACATTTCCAGCACTTGCACAGGGTTGCTGTGAGCCTTGACTTATTTGCAGAGAGATGTTGAACTGAGATAAGGCTACTTAATAATATACCAGTTCTTGCTAAACACAATTTCTTTCCACATTTCTCAGTGAAAGCCAAGAGCAAGCACTCTCTCATAGAAGCCTTAGAAGAATGCTACCTTATTTTTCTAGAGAAGGCTACTTGAACCTTGAGTTATGCAGAATGGTTTCAATGAATGGATTTTAACATTGGTCAATGGCTAGTTTTCAAAGGCTACAATTTAAGATAAAATCCACAAAAGGGGATTAAAAGAAATTGTCAAGTTTCCATCCTTAAAATAATCTTGCAACATAAATAATATTGTCATTCCTTCAATTAGTATGGAAAAGAGTATGGAGGTTCTTCAAAAAAAAAAAAAAAAACTAAAAGTAGCCAGGTGCAGTGGCTCACTCCTGCAATCCCATCACTTTGGGAGGCCAAAGCAGGAAGATCGCTTGAGCCCAGGAGTTTGAGACCAGTCTGGGCAACATGGCAACACCTTGTCTCTACTAAAAAAAATAGAAAAAAATGGCTGTGGTGTCATATGCCTGTAGTCCCACCTACTCTGGAGGCTGAGGTGGGAGAATCACTTGAGCCTGGGAGGCCAAGGCTGCAGTGAGCCATGATCGCACCACTGCACTCCAGTCTGGGTAACAGAGTGACCAGAGTGACACCCTGTCTCAAACAAAAAAAAAACAAAACAAACCCTAAACTAGAAATAGAAATATCATATGGTCCAGCCATCCTACTACTGGTTATATATGCAAAGGAAATAAGATCAATATGCCAAAGAGGTATCTGCACTCCCATTTTCATGGCAGCATTATTCACAATAGCCAAGATATGGAGTCAATCTAAGAGTCCAGCAATGGACTAATGGGTAAAGAAAATACGGTGTATACACACAATAGAATACTATTTAGCCTTTAAAAAGAAGGAAATCCTGTCATTTCAGACATGATGAACTTCAAGGACATTATGTCAACTGAAACAAGCCAGGCACAGGAAGACAAATACTGCATGATCTCACTTATATGTGAGGGGTAAAAAAAGTTGAAGTCATAGAAGTAGAGAGTAGAATGATGGTTACTAGGGGCTGAGGTTGGGGAGGGGAATTGAAGAGATTAAAAATATATTTTCATCCTCATATTACATAAAAGAAAATTTATGATCAAATTTCTCACTTGTGGCAGAACCAGTATTTGAACCCAGGCCAATCTGACTCATTTATATCACATCAGCTACTCCCACTATCCCTATCATGCCATCAACCCACAGTGTCATAGGGATCCGGATGGAAGAGGAGGCAATCTTTTGCCAGCAGGTTCTGTAAATAATTGAGGCTCAAAAGTTAATTCATTTGTCAAATGTATATTAAGATCTTACTATGTGGCAGGCACTGGGCTAGGACCTGGGAAAATAAGGGTAAGTTATTGCCTGCCTTGAAGGAGTTGCTGGTCTAAAAGTTTAGACTAGAAACATCAATCAATGATAATCTACAATTAATCAACAAGGCAAAGGGCTAACTTCTTCTATCTTAGGCTTACACACATACACACACACACTCACTCACTCATACATGCATGCCATTCAGGCTAAATCTTTGTGACACCTTTTCCTCTTTAAAACCACACCTTGATTCACTGCAATCTGCATAAAGTAAAATTAATAAATGGGGAAAATGTCCTCTCCTCCTTTCCCATCAGGGGTAGCTCAGAAAATGGTACCACCTAGATTTGAGAAAAGAAACCTGAACAATTCTAAAGAGTGGAGACTTAAACTTTTTAAACACATTTGGTTTTGTTTTTTTCAAAAATGCTATGCATTGTAGAAAAAACGGAAGACATAGAAAGAAAATATTACATCACAGCCTCTCACCCCATAAGACAACCAGTATTGACATCTTGCTATTTATTGTTACAAACTTTCTTAGACACATACATATGAACACAGGATTGTATTCTAGATACTATTTTGTAACTTGTTTTTCTCTCTCACAGTACATCATAAACATCTTGCCATTCAGGTGTGTATAAATATTATGTAAAATAAGTATATATATACATATTTTTCTACTGTTAACTCCATCATAATTTAGTTAATCAATTGCTACCTTTGGACATTTTAGGCTATTTTCAAATTGTTTGTCATTATAAATCATATTCCACTAAACATGTGCATTCGTCTTTGTGTACTGATCTGATTATTTTATTTTTTATTGATGCAAAATAGATGCACATATTTTTGGAGTACATGTGACAATTTAATATATTTATATAATTTGTATAGATCAAATCCAGGATATATTTTTAGACATAGAAGTGTTGGGTTAAAAACTAAGCATGTGTTAAACAATTTTGCTTGCCAGCATGTTTTTACCTGTAGATGAAGAAGGGGTTCATCTTCCACACTTTCCTAACAAGCATTGGAGACTTTTAAGATTTCACTGGAGTGACAGAAACCTTTAGGATGAAATGAGAAGCTTATTCCTAATTGCCAATCCTTGATAGAATAGGTCCTGCTGCACAGATGACACAAATAAATGGAAAAACATTCCATGATCATAGATAGGAAGAATCAATATTGTTAAAGTGGCTATACTGCCCCAAGCAATTTATAGATTCAATGTTATTCCATTAAACTACCATTGAGATTCTTCACAGAACTAGAAAAAGCTATTTAAAAATTCATATGGAACCAAAAAGGCTGAATAGCCAAGGCAATACTAAGCAAAAAGAACAAAGCTGGGCACATCATGCTACCTGACTTCAAACTATACTACAGGGCTACAGTAATCAAAACAGCATGGTACTGGTACAAAAACAGACACACAGACCATGGGACAGAATAGACAACCCAGAAATAAGACTGCATACCTACAACTATCTGATCTTCGACAAGCCTAACAAAAGCCATGGGGAAAGCATTCCTGATTCAATAAATGGTGCTGAGATAACTGGTTAACCATGTGCAGAATATTGAAATTGGACTCCTTCATTATACCATATACAAAAATTAACTCAAGATGGATTGAAGACTTAAATGTAAAACCCACAAGTATAAAACCCTGGAAAACAACCTAGGCAATACCATTCAGAGCATAGGCACAGGGAAAGATTTCATGACAAAGATGCCAAAAGCAATTGCAATAAAAGCAAAAATCGACAAATAGGATCTAATTAAACTAAAGAGCTTCTGCACAGAAAGAGAAACTATCAACAGAGTAAACAGACAACCTACAGAATGGGAGAAAATTTTTGCAAACTATGCATCTTACAAAGGTGTAATATTTAGCATCTATAAGGAACTTAAACAAATTTGCAAGAAATAGAAAAGAAACAACCCCAGTAAAAAGTGGGCAAAGGACATGAACAGACACTTTTCAAAAGAAGACATACATGCAGCCAATAATCATGTGAAGGAAAGCTCAACATCACTGATTATTAGAGAAAGGCAAATCAAAACCACAATGAGATACAATCTCACACCAGTCAGAATGGCTAGTACTTAAAAGTCAAAAAATAGCAGATGCTGGGGCCGAATAGGAACAGCTCCAGTCTCCAGCTCCCAGCACAAGCAACACAGAAGATAGGTGATTTTTGCATTTTCAACTGAGGTACCCGGTTCATCTCACTAGGGAGTGCCGGACAATCTGTGCTCGTCAGCTGCTGCAGCCCAACCAGCGAGAGCTGAAGCAGGGCGAGGCATCGCCTCATCTGGGAAGTGCAAGGGGGAAGGGAATCCCTTTTCCTAGCCAGAGAAACAGAGACACACAACATCTGGAAAATCGGGTAACTCCCACCCCAATACTGCACGTTACCAAGGGTCTTAGCAAACAGCACACCAGGAGATTATATCCCACACCTGGCTGGGATGGTCCCACGCCCACAGAGCCTCCCTCATTGCTAGCACAGCAGTCTGTTGCAAGGCAGCAGTGAGGCTGGGGAAGGGGCGCCTGCCATTGCTGAGGCTTAAGTAGGTTAACAGAGCCTCTGGGAAGCTCGAACTGGGTGGATCCCACAGCAGCTCAAGGAGGCTTGCCTGTCTCTGTAGACTCCACCTCTGGGGACAGGGCACAGCTAAACAAACAAACAAAAAAAGCAGCAGAAACCTCTGCAGACATAAACTACCCTGTCTGACAGCTTTGAAGAGAGCAGTGGATCTCCCAACACGGAGGCTGAGATCTGAGAATGGACAGACTGCCTGCTCAAATGGGTCCCTGACCCCTGAGTAGCCTAACTGGGAGATATCCCCCACTAGGGGCAGTCTGACACCCCACACCTCACACAGCAGGGTACACTCCTGAGACGAAGCTTTCAAAGCAAGAATCAGACAGGTACACCCGCTGTTCAGCAATATTCTATCTTCTGCAACCTCTGCTGCTGATGCCCAGGCAAACAGGGTCTGGAGTGGACCTCAAGTAATCTCCAACAGACCTACAGCTGAGGGTCCTGACTGTTAGAAGGAAAACTAACAAACAGGAAGGACACCCACACCAAAACCCCATCAGTACGTCACCATCATCAAAGACCAAAGGCAGATAAAACCACAAAGATGGGGAAAAAGGGAAAAAGCAGGGTAGAAAAGCTAGAAATTCAAAAAATAAGAGTGCATCTCCCCCTCCAAAGGAATGCAGCTCATCGCCAGCAATGGATAAACGCTGGACGAAGAATGACTTTGATGAGCTGAGAGAAGAAGGCTTCAGTCCATCAAACTTCTCAGCGCTAAAGGAGGAATTACGTACCCAGCGCAAAGAAACTAAAAATCTTGAAAAAAGAATGGAATAATGGATAACTAGAATAATCAATGCAGAGAAGGCCATAAACGAACTGACAGAGATAAAAACCATGACAGGATAAATACGTGACAAATACACAAGCTTCAGTAACCGACTTGATCAACTGGAAGAAAGAGTATCAGCATTGAGGATCAAGTGAATGAAATGAAGCGAGAAGAGAAGTCTAAAGAAAAAAGAGGAAAAAGAAATGAACAAAGCCTTCAAGAAGTATGGGGTCATGTGAAAAGACCAAATCTACATCTGATTGGGGTGCCTGAAAGTGAGGGGGAAAATGGAACGAAGTTGGAAAACACTCTTCAGGATATCATCCAGGAGAATATCCCCAACCTAGTAAGGCAGGCCAACATTCAAATTCAGGAAATACAGAGAATGCCACAAAGATACTCCTCGAGAAGAGCAACTCTAAGACACATAATTGTCAGATTCACCAAAG
>NW_012121932.1:798932-895923 GCF_000951035.1 Colobus angolensis palliatus | reverse complement strand
TTTTACACTGTTGGTGGGATTGTAAACTAGTTTAACCATTATGGAAAACAGTATGGCGATTCCTCAAGGATCTAGAACTAGAAGTACCATATGACTCACCTATCCCATTACTGGGTATATACCCAAAGGATTATAAATCATGCTGCTATAAAGACACATACACATGTATGTTCATTGCGACAGTATTCACAATAGCAAAGACTTGGAATCAACACAAATGTCCATCAGTGACAGACTGGATTAAGAGAATGTGGCACATACACACCATGGAATACTATGCAGCCATAAAAAAGGATGAGTTTGTGTCCTTTGTAGGGACATGGATGCAGCTGGAAACCATCATTCTCAGCAAACTATCACAAGAACAGAAAACCAAATACTGCATGTTCTCACTCATAGGTGGGAACTGAACAATGAGATCACTTGGACTTGGGAAGGGGAACATCACACACCTGGGCCTATTATGGGGAGGGGGGAGGGGGGAGGGATTGCACTGGGAGTTATGCCTGATGTAAATGACGAGTTGATAGGTGCTGATGAGTTGATGGGTGCAGCACACCAACATAGCACAAGTATACATATGTAACAAACCTGCACATTATGCACATGTATCCTAGAACTTAAAGTATAATAAATAAATAAATAAATAAATAATGACAGACTCATGGAGGAAATAAATGCTTATATTTTTAAGACACTCAAAAAAAAAATAACAGATGCTGGTGAGGTTGTGGAGAAAAGGAACGTTTATACACTGCTAGTGGGAGTTTAAATTAGTTCAACCATTATGGAAGACAATGCGATGGTTCCTCAAAATCCTAAAGACAGAACTACTATTCAACCCAGCAATCCTATTACTGGGTTACCCAAAGGAATATAAACCATTCTAAATAAAGACACATGCACATGTAGGTTCATTGCAGCACTGTTCACAATAGCAAAGACATGAAATCAACCTAAATACCTATCAATGATAGACTAGATAAAGAAAATGTGGTACATATACACCATGGAATACTATGCAGCCATTAAAAAGAATAAGATCATGTTTTTTGCAGGACACGGATAGAGCAGGAGGACATTATTCTTAGCAAACTAGTGCCAGGAGAGAAAATCAAACACAGCATGCTCTCACTTATAAGTGGGGGCTAAATGATGAGAAGACATAGTCACATACAGGGGAACAACAGACACTGGGGCCTATTGTAGGGTGGAGGGGAGGAGGAGGGAGAGGATCAGGAAAAATAACTATCAGACACTAGGCTTCATGAGTGGGTGATGAAATAATTTGTACAACAAACTCCCATGACACAAGTTTACCTATATAACAAACCTGCACATGTGCCCTCAAACTTATCATTTGGGCCTAAACTCAAAAAAATAAAAAATAAAAATAAAAAAAGAATAAGTCCTACTGCAAAAACCAGGGCTCAGCAGGCTTGGAATAAAGGAATCACAGCCCAGAAGCCGGAGCCTGGACTTCATGATCTGCTCACAGCCATCTTGGTTGGAGGATTCTATGAATTGACTGATTTTGAGAGACCAACAGGTTTCCGGGAAGTCTTTTCCTCCTCTCGATCCTTTAATGGTAACAAAAACATGGCAAATAAGATGATCTTGGCCAGTTTAAGCTCAAGGAAGCTATTTTTGCATCAGGACACGATAAATGATGCTGCATTTGGAAGCATAGGTACAGTTCTTGATCCCTTGTTACAAAGGAGCCTCACAGCCATAAATGGAGGGAAGTAAGCAGGTTGATTCACTGACCTCAGGACACCAAAGGAGTCAGTCTAAAGTTAGAGATGCTTGTTCTGGGTTACAAGAGGGAAATACTGCACGATTTCAAGCCCTCAAACCTGAGGATGTGGATGAGAGAAGAGATAAGAGGTAACCTGCTTACTTCTGGAAAAGTCTACAGTCATGCTGACTCTGGCTCCTAGGGAAATAGTAGGTCAATGAGAAAACACTGCAGGTTCCGGGACCTCTGGCATTGAATTGTCCGTTCACTATTGTGAAAACCTAACTGTCATCTTTTAAACTTTTACCTCTCACTAAGCACTTTGGACATATTTACTGATCTCCCCATGCTCCGTGCTGACCTTTGCCCTCTGTTTTAAAATGTGCTTACCCTGCCCTGTGTCTCAGCATCGTCTACTGGTAAAAACCCCCTCATGTTCTGGGGAATAAGGAAACCTAAGTTCTACTTCTTACTGACATTAAATTTTCTGTGCAAACGTAAGCCAGCCCTGTAACTTCTCTGTGCTTCCCTTTCCTGAGGCACAGCGGAGGAGCTGTGACCTATATGGACAACCAAGATCACAGAGGAGTGACACATCTAGATTTGATTGGCAGAAGCCAGAATTGCCATTCCCCCTCCTCCCACCACTGTCTCCCAAGTTCTCTGCCCCTTCTTTCAACCCAAGTGTGGAGCTCTTTTTCAACAGAGCCAATGAGGAGGGAGTGGCCCTGCCTGCAAATGGGTGACGTTCACTCTTCCTCTTAGAGTGCTGGGCAGTGGGTTCTCTTATAATCCCGATTTATAGAAGAAGAAACTGAGGCACAGAAAAGTGAAGATTCTGTAGCGGATAGGGCTGGCATGGATGTTAAACGAGTTGTGGCATGGACCTTGCACATGGTAAACTCTATAAAGACTAGTTCTTGTTTACTGCTTGCTGTCACTTCGACTTTTATCACCATAAGCTCCACGAGAAGGGATACTTAATGTACCTTGGGCTGCTTTTGATACTTAGAAAGGATGCAATAAATGCAAACCGCTTTTATTATTAGCATAGCTTGGGACTTGGATTGTTTGATACATGCGGTACATTTTTTTCACAAATGTGAAGTTCCAAGATGCCCCAAGTACTCTAGCCCCTCAGATAATTTCCTCCCAGACTCTTGGTCTCTGCGAAAGGCTTCTTCACCATGGGTTTATCTCACTCTTTCCCGTTATTTTTCCTCCTCCTCACTGTGCTCTGCTTATCACGCTGCTTCATATCACTCTGCTTTACTCCTCGGCTTCTCCACTTCCCTCTATTATCTTCTCAGTGGCCCACAATGGCTTCCACTTAGCATACAGCCACTGCATCCTGGCTTCTTCTCCCCTGTGACTCTCTTCCCTTTGTCTCCATTCTCCTGAGTCTGATACATGAGTTGTCTGAAGGTCAGGCATTCCTCTTAGATACGCATTTTATCGCCTGCAGTTGGAAAACAATTATTGCTCTCCTCCACACACTTTTTCCCTTTACTGATAACTTTTCCCTTTCTCTCCACAACCGTCTTTCCTAAAAATCACCAATAGTTTGTTTTCACCATTTTCTGTCCTAAATACCAACTTCATGATAGTTTTTGCAGAATGCTTAAAGGCATTGGAGAATTGAAAATCTCTTTTAATTTTTTCTTATATATCTTTGTCCTTTGAAAAATGCACGTGTATTTCTGGCCTGGTCCCCTCCTCTTCTTTTGTGAACACAGCCTGGCAAAGAATTACTTTAATATTGTTGGGAATATATTCCTGGCCTATCAATACATCACTCCTGTGGTTTCTCAGCAACCAGTTTCTTCACAGACTTTGAGTTCCACTCATACTAGAAGCACTTCTTATTTTTTATCTGAAACTTCTTGGAATTCCTCCCATTGTCTGGCTTTGCTTTACTTCTCAAAGTTTCTACCCTCCTACCTGGAAATGAAAATCCACATAGTCTATGCTGTAACTGATGTTTAATGTTTTTTCTTCCTTACCTCTGATGACTTACACATTCTTGGCTTCCTCCCTGTCCCCTCATCTCAGAAGGCACACTTTCTTAGTATTTGCACACAGGATATGATGACCTGTGAGTTTCAGTAAGGGCTCAAAATGTCATCTATGGCCATAGGTAATTCTCAATTATGTAGGTGCAAATTTTGTAGATGGCCTGTTCATCTCAGACTGGCCTTCTGTGATGTTTAATGAGTGGTGTATCCACTCCTTCATATTCTCAGCCCCCTTGCAATTAGGTGGACCCAGCTGAAAGGGTCTGGTCAATGTGCTGTGGGTAGAAGTGATGGGCCCCACTTCCAGGCCAAAGCATACAAGAGTCAGGGCAATTCTCCAGCTACCCCTTTAGCTGTCCCCATGGCTGAGGAGGTCTCATGTTGAGATGGTGGTGCCCTAAGATTAAAGGTGCCTGATTTGCTCTGGACCCCTGCTTAGAAAGGAAAATAACATGTTGTGTTAAGTCACTGGGTTTATTTGCGGCACATCATCCCATAGCTATTCTAACATTCTGTGCTCCCGGACTGAGTTGTCTTTTATGGGTTAGCTTCAATATGTTCTGAAAACCTACATTAATTTTAATGTTTCTTTTAAGACATAAGTAGAAAAATATAAGTCAGTAAGACACACACATAATGTGTGCCAACCTCACAGCTTAGGTAGATACATCAGTAGATAGATACAGGCATAGGCACACCAAAGCATCATGGATGGAAAAGATGATGAGAAAGGTGGCAGTATTCTCACATGCTTAAGCAATTGAAATTTTTTATTATTTAGTTGAACAAGAGGAGAAAGAGAGAGGATTCCCCACGGGTAAGACATAGATTGCAGAATTAGAGACATGTTTATCTTCTGAAAGCCAACAACACCATCAGGAAAGAGATGGTGTTTTTTCTGAAACAACACCATCAGGAAAGCCAACAACACCATCAGGAAAGAGAAACTCCATTCTTGAGGAACACAGTCATAGGATCCAACGGGAGATGCCTCTTTTTTATGACAGTGTCATCTGCCTTTTGAAAATTATATTTAAAACAACAGGCCCGGCACGGTGGTTTATGCCCATAATCCTAGCACTTTGTGAGGCCAAGGAAGGAGGGTTGCTTAGGGTCAGAAATTCAAGACCAGCCTGGGCAACCCCATCTCTCCAGAAAAATTAAAAATTAGCCAGATGTGGTAGCATGCACCTGTAGTCCCAGATGTACCCAGGCTGAGGTTGAGAGGATCACCTGAGCCCAAGAGGTCAAAGCTTACAGTGAGCTGTAATTGTGGCACTGTACTCCAGCCTGGGTGACAGAGCCAAACACTGTCCCTAAAATAATAAAAATAAGAAAGAACAATCATGGACAAAAAGTTTTTGTCAATGGAGTAAAACATGTGGAGGAGTATATAAATGATGTTTAAAACACCAAAAGCACATATCATGAAATAAAAAAGATCTGTTCCGATTTAAAATTAAAATTTTAGTACAATAGGGTAAAAGAGTGAGTCATAAATTGGGAAAACATATTTGTCAGCACTTAATTAGCAAGGGATTGTGTTCAAAATATGTAAAGAACCTTTTAAAATAAGGAAAAGACCAAAAGAGTAAAAGAATGGGCAAAGGATATGAACTACAGACCCTTTTTTATGAAAAATGATTAAAACGTGAAATATATTCAACCTTTCTGAATGAAGAGGGTTCGATTTTTTCTGGTTGAGTAGGGTTATCAAACAGTGTGGGAATTTTAGCTAACCTCCAGTCTTCACACTTAGCAAAAGAGGATACCGTCCCCAAAGCAAAGATTTACTTTGAAACCAACGAGTAAAGGGCTCTGGTTTCTGTGGTTGAAGCAGTACCCACAGCAGGAAGGCAAGAAGGAGGCCACGCCACAGGACACTGACCAAGAGTCCCCAAAGAGAGTCTGGAATGCCTTTGAGAAAGCAAATGTCTGAAACAAGGGCTTCTCTTGTCCTGGGCATGTGCTGGCTGCCGAATGGCCTGAGAGCACGGGGAGGATGTATGTGTTAAGGCTCCCTGCAACAGATGCCCGCAAGAAGACTTCATTGTAATTGAGACAGCCAGTGAAAACTTCCTGGAAACTGTTGTAAAATATTTCATGCTGCTGTCAAAGAATGTGTTGCTGGGCTCGTGCCCAGTGTTTTCCTCGCTACCATGGACAGACTGCAGTAGTGCATGCCTTGTATCCAAGTAATGAGTTACAATTGTTGGGAAAATTTATGTTGAGAAATTTTGCATGTTTTAATGTTGGCAGTCGCTTGTTGGAAATAAGATTTATTAGTCTTCTGGTAAGATGTTAAGCTGGCAGCTTTAATAAAAGACAAAAAAAGTGTTAGAAAGTCAATGAACATCAACTTTCAACTCCAGCTCTAACAGTGACCTGCCCTTCCCTAGACAGCTCAGCATGGTGCCAAGACTGGCTAAGACTCTGATCCATCAGATGCATTTTAGGCAAGTTACATGACCTCTCTGAGCCTCAGTTTCTTTGGCTGTAAATGTGAAAAGAGATGACACTCTTTGGACTGTTAGAAGGATGCATAAGAGTAGGCACAGCCCAGTGCCTGACTTAACCAGACAGCAACCAATGTAAGTACTTGTTAGTAATGAGATTAATGGAATTGTCCGATTTTCCTATGATTATTATTATTTTTTTTTTTTTAGAGATATGGTCTTGCTATGTTACTCAAGCTGGTCTTGAAAACTCCTGGCCTCAAGTGATCTTCCCACCTTCATGTCCCAAAGCACTAGAATTATAAGAACAAGCAGCCACACCTGGCTCAAACTGTCAGGCTTTCATTCATGAGGAAAACTGTGTGCCCATCTCTTAGGCTGTTGGGTGAGTGCCTTGAAGTGTTTCTCCATCATGGCCCTTGTTTGCTGCCAGTCAGCCACAGTCTTACTCACAGAGCCCCTTGTGATCTCAAGTTTGTTTTGGCCAGACAAGTGACCAGGGTAGGGAGGGAAAAGAACACACATTTGTGGCTTTAAACAAAGCAGAGTTAAGAAACCCACAAAGGGCTGGGCATGGTGGCTCACGCCTGTAATCCCAACACTTTGGGAGGCCAAAGCCGGTGGATCACCTGAGGTCAGGAGTTTGAGACCAGCCTGGCCAACATAGTGAAACTCCGTCTCCACTGAAAATTTGCTGGGCACAGTGGCACACGCCCGTAATCCCAGCTACTTGAGAGG
This sequence comes from Colobus angolensis palliatus, assembly GCF_000951035.1. Classification (NCBI taxonomy): domain Eukaryota; kingdom Metazoa; phylum Chordata; class Mammalia; order Primates; family Cercopithecidae; genus Colobus; species Colobus angolensis. The sequence goes on along the minus strand of NW_012121932.1, from coordinate 888,976 downwards.
CTGAGGCATGAGAATTGCTTCAACTCGGTAGGCGGAGGCTGCAGTGAGCCGAGATCACTCCAGCCTCAGTGACTGAGTAAGATTTCATCTCAAAATAAATAAATAAATAAATAAATAAATAAATAAATAAATAAAAAGAAACCCACAAAGGAAGGATTTCTACTCTTATGCTCCCGCTGCATCCTACTTCTGCTCCTCAATGTACCCCCTTCATGGGCAATTTCACTCATTCCTGCCTGAAGGCCGGGGACGAGTTAAATGACACTGCCCCACCCCCACAACAACCACCGTACTTTAACTTCCTCCCTAGGCTTTATTATTATTCAACGTGTCATATATGTTTTCTTATTCATTCCATTTACCGTCTATCTCTGCACCAGAATATCAACTCCATGGAGATGTGGATTTGTGTCTGTTGTGTTCAGTGATATATCCCCAGCATCTGAGCAGGGCCTGGTGCAATTGGGTGCTCAATCTATCTTGTTGAATGAACTGAACAAAATTCCATTGAGTGAAATTTGACTTTGCCCTAAGTCACTTTTATGGACTGAATTATATCTCCCCAAATTCATAGGTTGGAGTCCTAACAGCTAGTACCTCAGAATCTGACTATACTTGGAGATAGGGTCCTTAAGTAGATAACTAAGGTAAAATGAGGTCACATAGGTGGATCCAAATCCAATAAGATTGGTGTACTTACAAGAAGGAGAGATTAGGAAACATCCATATAGCAGGGAGACCGTTGGAAGATAGAGCAAGAAGGCAGCTAGCTGAAAGCCAAGGAGAGAGGCCTCAAAAGAAACCCTGCTGACACCTTGATCTCAGACTCCAGCCTCCAGAACTGCAGGAAGTACAGTTGCGTTGTTCATGCCACCCTGTCTGTGATGCTTTGTTATGGCAGCCCTAGCAAACAAATACAGTTACTGAGCAAGATTCCTATCTCAGAACAAAGGTCTGAATTTCATTAGTTTGAAGCACTAACCCTTTGGAAAGAGAGAATACTCCATTTTTTTCTTTGAGATGGAGTTCCGCTCTTGTTGCCCAGGGTGGAGTGCAATGGCAGGATCTCAGCTCACTGCAACCTCTGCCTCCCAGGTTCAAGCAATTCTCCTGACTCAGCCTCCTGAGTAGCTGGGACCACAGGCACCTGCCACCATACCTGGTTAATTTTTTGTATTTTTAGTAGAGACGGGGCTTCACTATGTTGGTCAGGCTGGTCTCGAACTCCTGACCTTAGGTGATCCACCCACCTCGGCCTCCCAAAGTGCTGGGATTACTGGCATGAGCCACCTTGCCCAGCCAGAATACTCCCTTAAAAAGCAGAGCAAATCACCATGGAATTCAGGGACTGGAAAGAGTTTTCAAAGGACCTAGTTGTAACTCTTCCCATTCTTTACTGGAAATGGCAGAGTCCACAGTGGGACTCCTCTGGGAAGGCAGGACAGACATGTCTCATGGCTGCTCCAGTCCCCTGTAAAGGCCTCGCATGGCATTGCTGATTGCACAGATGGTGTCCCTTGTTCACTCTGGGTCTCTCTCCACTGGGGAAGGGAGATGGCCATCATCTGGTAGGAACAATGTGATTTAAAGACTTGAAACAAATAGAAGCACAAATACACCCAAGACAGGGTCTGGTAATCCTCATTCTAAACTATACGCTAAAAGATGCCATAGTAATTCAGAGAAAAGAGTCTGAGGCTGGAGTGGAGGGGAAGGCAGGCCAGGGACAGAGTCTCCTGTAATTATAATATTGGGATGTGTAACTGCATTGTAACCTCACAGTATCAGGACCAATAATGGAGGGAAGATAGGGTGGAGAATTTCAGTCCCAGAGAATAGCATAAATCAATGTCCAGAGGAAGGTTTGGGTACTGGAGGAGTTTGTCATGTTTCAGTAAAGATTTGAGACATGACAAGACCAGTCACCCTGCCCGTACTAGATTCCTGGAGGAAATGAGCAAAGCATGAGATCTGGGTTCTGGTCTTTTGCCCAAACTCTTATGTAGCCTCCTGGTGAGTTAGAGGGGGCCACTATGGAGCTGCCTTTTTCTGCCTGGGATACATGCAGACTCCAGGCCCAGCATACTGGCTCCACATCTGAATCCTAGCCCTCAAGATCTGACCTCTTGGCAGCATGCACAGAAAATCCAGAAGAGAGGGAGTGGGCATGGAGGTGAGAAGATTTTCTCAGTAAAGGAAAGCTAATGAAGTAATGAAAGCTACTGAATCACACATGCTAAGTCTTTCCAGGCAGGGTACAGTCTATGGTCTGCCTTTCAACACCAGTTGTGTATAAAGTGGGGCAGGGGCAGGGAGGGAGGGAGAGATAGAGAGAGAGATAAAGAGAGAGAGATTGAGAATTCCAACACACACCATGGATTTAGAAGCAAACTAACAATGTCCTTGGACCTCTCCCAGTCATATGAGAACTCTCTTGAGTGGGTGTGCAGTGGTAGGAGAGAAGGTAGGCAGAGATTTTAAGATGCCCTGAGATGTGGCAGCAGTTTTGGGGCTAGTCTCAGAGCAGAAGAGGTATGTGAGCAATGACATGGTATATTAGTCTGTTTTCATGCTTCTGATAAAGACATACCTGAGACTGGACAATTTATAAAGAAAATAAGATTTAATGGACTCACAGTTCCATATGGCTGAGGAGTCCTCACAATCATGGTGGAAGGTGAAAGGCACGTCCTACATGGTGGCAGGCAAGAGAGAAAAGGACAGCCAAGCAAAAGGAGTTTCCTCTTATAAAACCATCAGATCCTGTGAGATTTATTCACTACCACGAGAACAGTATGGGGGAAACCGCCCCCATAATTCAATGATCTCCCACTGGGTCCTTCCCACAACACTTGGGAATTATGGGAGCTACAATTCAAGGTGAGATTTGGGTGGGGACACAGCCAAACCACATCACATGCTGAAGAAGAAGGGGACACAGCAGGCTGAGTTAAGTTTTACAATTTGCCTCTAATACCCATGACTAAACTGCACCTTCAGTGCCTGTGACCTTCTCTCTTTTCCCTAGACAAGCACAGGTCTAGAAAAGCAGGCAGAAGCTGAGATAGGGATTGACTTTTTAATCTGTGGATTTCCATTATCTACACTTTCCTTTGCCCCACTACTATGGATGAAACATTATTACCATTATGAGGACCTGCTCAAGTACTTCCTCAATAGTTTCATAGAATTTTCTCCCCTGAAACCAGAATATTAAATGAACTCCTTACATATATACTTTTAACTCATTTACATGTATATTTTGGAGCTGCATTGGAGGATCTCCCTGTGCTTTGATGCATTATATTCTCTTTCACAGTGATGGCAATGAGGCTCAAGGAGGTCTTATCAGTTGCAGAAGATTACACAGTAATGTCACATGGTGTCAAAACACAAGATGTGTGGGTAAGCAGTAGTCTCTTAATTTTTCTTTTGCAAAAGGGTTCTGAAGTATAAGCAGGTACAACTACAAATGAAAAATAAAGGCATAATAGCCCTTAGCCTGAAATGGCTATGGGTTATGGGTCACCATCTCTAAGAACCTATCTCTAACTTCTCTGTACCTAAAACAAGTTCCCCTGACATTTTTTATTCTTTGGGTCACCATCTGTAGGAACATATCTATCTCTAAATTCTCTACCTATAATGAGTTTTCCTGGCATTTTGATTTTTATCACTGTGCTGGACAGCACATGAATGAATTTATTTGAATGTATTTGAGTTGCTTCCTTCTTTCTAACTGTAATCAAACTGCAAGATATGTGTTAGAATTCCAATCAAGAACCTTTGGAACGTTGTAAAAATCCCCTTAAGCCAGTTTTTCCAATGTCAAGAAAAATTTGTGATGAGCCTCCAGGCGATCCTCTGTTGAGTGCGTCAATTCTAATGATAGATGATGTTACTAGTCCTTAAACACTCCCAGACCTCTCTTAATTGACTGAATTTGGCTCAGCTCCAAGAATCAGCTCCTTGGTGTCTCTGACCATGTAGACTATTCAATATAGTGAAAGAAAGCTGGCAATTTCATGTGACTTTGAGCCCCATGCTCCCTCCTCACCACCACTTGGATCCAGCCTAAAGATCATATAGGAAATATTATCCCTCTTGATATCTTGAACTTCAAATCCTCACACCACCTTTTTACTAAAAGTGAGGGGAAAGAGGAAGACAGGAAGAGCAGGCAGAAAGGAGAGAGGGAATGACTGAGTGGGAAGAGAGGTAAAGAAATGGAAGATAATAGAATAGGGATAGAATAGAAAATATCAGAGTATATCACATAAAGTAGGCATAAATATTTGGTCTGGCTAATACTCTCCGCTTGCCAACTCTCTCCTCCCTATCACCAACATTAATTCATCATCCTGCTCTTGACCAGGATACCACCTTCCATGTACTATATGACACCTGGGCACCCTTGCCACCATGCTCCTGCCCCGGCTTCTGGTTCAGCTTGGCCAACGGGGATCACTGGCAGTAGGTCCTGGGGGACAGAGACCACATCCTTCTACACCTGCAGCTTGGTCACATGGTCCCCTTCCATGCTCCAGGGCTTCCTGGATGTATAATTTACTTCCTCTTTTTCCCTCTTCATGTTCAAGAGATGTTCAAAAAAATAATAAAGAAGAAGAAGAACTAAGAAATGTTAATAAAATGTAAATATTATTTCCAGAAACTTTTGCTTCAGTGTTATATATGTATATATGTACACATGCACACATACCAGGTCACAGTGTAACATATACCCCTTATTGTGTTATTGTAGGTCACAGTAAAAAATCAATTTAAAGTCACTGTTCTAAATGGCAGGCATCGCCCTTACTTTTGGTTTCCTCTCCACTTAGCACTTTGAGAGTACATGACCCTCTGATACTCAACCTTGTACTCTGGTTCCTAACATGACGTCAAATAGTAGGCACTCATTAAATGAATGAAATAAATAACTTTATTGAATAATGTAAGAAATCACATGTTTCATTGTTGAATTGAATTGTTCTTAATCCCTAGTGATTTCTGAGTTCCTTGGACTTGGCTCCTGCCAGTTTACTCATGTTGGTTTGGAAGTAGGCACTGCTTTCTTATAATTTCTCATTTGTTCAGCCAACAACCTTAAACAATGGCCATGGCACAGGCCTCTGTTAACTTCTGAGGCATGAACAAATATCTCTGCCCCTCAGGTGCTTGCTCCAATTTTGTTTTCCCTACAAGTCAGGGATCTCTTTGAAGGCGGGACTTCCTCTTTAGTTTCTCTTCTTTTCTCCACTGTCTTGTCACTCAAAGTGCAGTCAACACACCAGCAGCCTGAGAATCACCTGGTTGTTTATTATAGGAGCAGAATCTCAGGCCCCACCCCAGAACTATAGGATTCAAACCTGCATTGTTAACCAGCTCTCCAGATGATTCATATGCAAGTGCAAATCAGGAAAGCACCCCCTCCCCAAAGCCCAGCCAGTGCTGGATGAGAACGAGGTGTTCAAGAAACAGAGGTTCATGCTTATGAGACTGGAGAACGCAGTTACCAGCAGATGGTGTGGAGTGAACCAGGTTCCTTGGGCCTCAGTCTCCCCTTTGGAAAAATGGAGAAAATAGCCATTGCCTCCCAATGACCATTGTCTCTCTCATTCTGTCAGCCTTTTATGGCAATAAACATGCAGACTTCAAAAAGTCCCTGAGATGCTACCATGTATCCCATGATACAGAGCTTTCAAAGCCTCAAAGAGGGTGTTATATATCCAGGAAGGAACCAGACCAAGTCTGGAAGGGGGTGAATAACTCAATCTCAAAGGGCTCAGTTTTCTCATCTGTAAAGGAGGATAATAATGTCTATCCCAATACTTGTTGTGAAGATCAAATAAAGCCCCAGCTGTGAAGAGGTGGGCAAGCCCCAGCCTCATTATCTGGGCAATCACAGCTGCTGAGCTTTGTGGGGCTACAGCAGTTCTACCATTTTGCCACGAGTACCTGCTAGCGCAACAAAGGGTTTCCAAAGGCCTTTACAAAATTCTAAAGTGTGTCTTAAATAGAGAAATAGGTAATTAAGCTCATTAGTAAAAAATAATTTGCTCAGCTTGTTGAAGGTCAGTGGCTCTGGGCTGCATGTGGAGCACAAGAGGCAATGGAGAAAGAGCTGGAATCAGAATAGACAGATGATGCCTGCCATGGCCTCTCTTTTTCCCTTTTCATATGCATCACAGAGGGCTGGTGATGGTGAAAAGACGGCAGAGTAGGGATCTGCTGTGAGAAATAATGGTGGATGAGTGAAGTCTCTGGGAAATCTATCTGTATGACCATTGACCTAAAGAAAGAGGGTCTCTGAAGCTCTGGGAAGTGGCTCACATGCAGGCAGAATCTGGTCTACGAACTGTTCAGATACTGGCCTGAGAAAACATCTCTCTCTAAAATATACTCAATCATTCTATTCCATAAATATTTATTGAGTGCCTGCTCTTAGCCATGCATCACCAGTCAGAAAATATAATGCAGAAGCAAACACATCTTCTGCCTTCAAGTAGTGTATCTGATGACATCAATCCCTCTCTTAAAGCCTTCAATGGCTGCCATGACTTAGAAGATGGAGTCTAAACTCCTTTGCTTGACCATTCAAACTGTGGCCCCAGTCTTCTACCTTTCTAGTTTCTTTTCTGGCCAACACCACCCCTGCCATCCCTCTCATATAAACTCAACACTTTAGCCAACTAATGTACTTTCCAATCCATCAGCTCAGTATGCTCTTTCAGGTCTAATTAACTGCATATATGTTCTTCCCTCTGTCTCAAATTACTTTTTTCCTTCTTGTTTGCCTTGTCAACTTTTATTTATCCTTCAAAGTCCATCACAGAAGTTACCTCTGCTGTGTAGTGTCCTTGACACCCTTGAGCAATGATAATCACGTTCTCTCCTGTGTTTCTGCAGTACACACCATGTAGTTCCATTATGCGATTTATCTTTCTGTTTCCATGCATCAGTCACCACTGGACTGTGAGTTCCCTGAGGGCAGGGCTATGCCTTTTTCATTTTCATATCAACAGCAGGACCCAAGCTTCTGAATCCAGTGCCCTATTCATTTTGCCATGCTGCTAGCTGACCAGCCTCACATGGCAAACATCAGGAAAAAAGGATTTGGAATCAGCACAGAATTTCTTAAACCTTCTTCCCAACCTTTTGATTCTGAGCTGATAAATTTTGTTTTTTCTCTTCTCTCTGCCATAATTAGCTCATCTTGGGAAAATGACTAAATCTTTGTAGTTTGCACTGGTTTTCTCATAAGTTAAATAAACATAAAGAAACTTCCCCAAGTCTTTTTCATAGGGATGTTATAAATATTAGCCAAACATTTAATAAGCATCTGTTAACACCTATTATAAAAAACCCAGTGTAAAATTTTATCCAAAGGAAAGAAAGATAAAAAAGACATAGTCACTGCTCCCAAGTAATTTGTCATCAAATAGATAGGGAACTATATATATATACACCCAAATTGAATAGTAAAATATAGAATGTACTAAGAGTCATAAGAGAAGTACAAATTATGAGCTGTACAAGTGTGAAGAAGGGAATTATATAAATATTGTTAACATCCTTTGTTATATTTTAGAAAGCAAGATTTTAAGATTTTTTCCCCAGAAACTAAAATTATGTCAAAGTATTTTGCAATAAGATTCTGCTCAAGAACATGAAATACTTTATTCACAGGAGGCCTGAGATTGCTGAAGGAGATTGTCTACCTCCCAAGAATACCAAGAGGGAAGGGGATCAGTTAAGAACATATTACTGGGCTGAATTTCCAGGAGACTGAATATTCTGGAGCAAGTTGTCTTTAGGAGCATCAGAAAAGCTTCTCAGAATTGGGCAGGGAGCCCCAGGATGCCTCGTCCACAGAGGCAGCTGTGGTCCTCAGCACCATCCAAGTGGGTGATCAAACCATAGCCATGGCACCAGAGTAGAAAGCCTTCCCCGTGGGCACCTCCCACCCCAACGCACACACACAGAGCATCCACATTTGAGAAACTCCTATTTAAATAAACTAAATAGACTTTTATATTATAGAATTTCTTGGATTATTTGATACAGTGATGTGTTTTAGAAATTTTGCAGAGAAAGTAAGCATTTCCCAAACTTACTAGACTATGAAATTTTATATTTTTCCAAAGCATTTCATGGAGCTTATGTTGCACAAATTATTTTAGAAAATGCTGAATTTTTCAAAAAAATTAAAACTTAGCAGTTAAATCTCATGTAAGTTTCCTTACTTAAACATGTTCAAATGTTAAGAGGGGCATTTGTAGACAATGGACTATCCCTGCCTATATCTTACTGATTCAGAGGAGGAAAGAGAAAAAAGGGCTCACAGGGAGAATGAATGGCTGATTTCTGAATCTCAAATGTCTTTCCTGGCTTTATTATATTTTTCCCTCTTACAAATGCCAACAATGATGAAAACAGATGATGGACTAATCTTTCTGATCCAATTGCATTACTGGGATCCAGGCTGGTTTTGAACAATTTAAGAAAAACACACACTGCCCAGACTTTACCTCTTCAGGAAAGATATCTTTGTTTTTAAAGCTCTCTGTGAATTTTCAGACAGCTAAGATCTGAACCATGAGTGTCAACTAGAATTCTCTGGGGATCCAGTTCTTATCTCATTCTGTTGCTTCTCACTTACTTGGAAGACCTGAACCAAATGCAAGGTTAGAATGTGCTACGTATTTGGATACATCAGTCAAGGATATCTTAGAAATTCACTATCTCCCCATTCAATTGACATATATAGAGAACCATCTATGACTCAGCATTGCTCCAGAGGGCAGAAAGATGGTCTTACCCACTATGAAGATAGGCAGACACACAAGTGCACAGTCAGCTAGCTATGTTAAGCGCTCAGATCTGCCTCTGACTACCCCCAGCATCAGAGATGGCCATTCCTTATAAAAATAAAAAATGAGCTTCTGACCCTTTTATAACATGTATAGCCACTTTTGTGAGCCACCACACATCCTGCTTCCAACTTCTTTACAATTGTCCATGCCTCTCACCCACTGGCCTGTCTTCCCTTTCTCAGTCCTGCCTTACCACCTAGACCTAAATAAGAATCTCAGCAAACCAGCTCTGGCTCTTTGCTTCTCTCTTAGCCATGATCTGAACCATCCCTCCAGTTCTGCTGTCCTCTCACCTGTACTTCCTGCACCTGCTGACTTTGACTGGCCCCTCTATGCACTGTCTTGCCCTCCTGCTCCTTCCCTACAGAGAATCCTGTGGATTGATGGCCCTCCCTCCCACCACGCAGAGCTGCAGTTAGCCCTAATTGTGAGGACTGATTGGCAAACAGCCTGTCAATGGCTGCACTGTTGGCCTCCTCCACCCCCACCAGCAGCGGCAACGTTTATCTGCAGGTTGAATGGAGGAATACAGGAAATACACTCCAAAGAAATCAAGCCAATCTGCCTAGAAGAGCCTAGAGTTCCCAGGGTGGAAGTTGATGCCCAAGAATAGGGCCCTCCTTGTTTTGGCATTGGTCAGAGAATGGATTCAAATTTCTGAGAGAAATTGTTTCAGCCTAACTTCCACACAGTTCACAATACAGCCTTAAGGGAAGCTTACAATATGTGATGCCCTGCACGCCAGCCCAGAGTTGGCCATCAGGGTTCTCAGGACAGAGAAAGGTCAGAAATGACAGAGGAAAGCCATTTATTTTAATCAATTGAATCCTTCACTCCTATGTATAAATGAACAACCAAGGATAAACAGACATTGAGAAAAATAAGCAGCATAAAAGGGAAAGATAATCTACTGGTAGGAAAATGACTATTTAAATCAGCATTTTCTCCTTCTTCTTGGAAATCATCCAAAAACTTTAAAATCCCACAAATTACATTTTTGGTGAGGATAATAATAACAACAAGAGCTAACATCTATACAACATTAGTGTGCCAAATACTGTTTCTAGAAATTTGCACACATTAAGTCAGTTCACCCTACACTATGGGGTAGAAACAACTACTATATCCATTTTTCTGGTGACATTATTGAGGCGCAAGAAATTAAGTAATTTACCTAAGGTCACAGAGATAATGAATTGAGAGTTAGGTCTAAAACTAGGATAGTTTGATTATAAAGTTCAAAGCCTTAACCACTATACACTGTTATCATCTGCCAAGGCAGATAGAGTATACATATTCTAAAATATGTGTAAAGTCTAGTCAAAGCAGATTAAATCAGGCAGAAGATAAAGTTAAAATAAAGAAATGAAGAGAAGGATAATAGAACTCAGGAAGGGCATATCTCAGAAAACACCAATGAAATTATACTTGTGGAAGGTAAAGAGTGCCTGCTGAAATGCAAAATATGTCTGTAATTTGCAAAAATTAGTAAGGGTTCTAAAGTAAACAGTTCTAGTGACAGAAGACCTTCTGCATCTTCTGCATCTGCTTGGTTCAGAGATGCAGAGGAGGCTGGGATAGAAAAAAATTCTCACACAAAACATGCATTTTCAAGAAGTAATCTGTCTCTGTGGCAGCAGGGAAAACTTTAGAAAAACTTTGTGTAAAACAGCTAGTCTGGGTGGCTTCCACACATTTATATACCCTACTCACCCACAGGGATCTAATTCTGTCCTAGGAAAACGCAACTTATGAAAAGATAGTAATTAAATAGGAATTGTCAAAGCATCAAACAAGTATCCAAGAATGACAGCATTTACTAATGTTGATAAGCAATGAACAATACTTACTAAAAAAAGTACTGCTGTGAAACAGACAAAAGTTGTGAATAATCACGCCTGTAATCCCAGCACTTTGGAAGGCTAAGGCGGGTGGATCACAAGGTCAGGAGATTGAGACCTTCCTGGCTAATGCGGTGAAACCCCGTCTCTACTAAAAAATACAAAAAATTAGCCAAGTGTGGCGGTGGATGCCTGTAGTCCCAGCTACTCAGGAGGCTGAGGCAGGAGAATGGCGTGAACCCAGGAGGTGGAGCTTGCAGTGAGCCGAGATCACACCACTGCACTCCAGCCTGGGCAACAGAGTGAGACTCTGTCTCAAAAAAAAAAAAAAAAAAAAGGTTGTGAATAAGTTTTTCTCCAAGAATTAAAAATGATCAATGAAGCCATTGCCTCTATGACGCGAGATCACAAAGCGGAAGTATAAAAATTCAGGGAGAAAAAGTAATAGGGCAACAGGAAGAAACAGAATATAAGCTGGCTGAACTGAGGGGAAAAACATTAATTTGGACCATATAAAATTTTTATACATTCAAAAATGGCCAAATATTGGCTATTTCAATTGGTTCATTTCCTATAATTTATCTCCCTCAATAATAGAAGAAAAATACAAAATAAAACCAAAACATCATAGAAATAAAAATTAAATTGGAAAGAGCATTAGAAATTACCTAGAGGAGGGGTGGACCAAGATAGCAGAATAGAAGCCTCAACTGATCCACGCCCCCCAACACAACAAGAAAAACAATTTCACAACTATCTATTTTTAAAAAGCACCTTTATAATAATCAAAAACCAATTCTTGGGCAAGATGGCCGAATAGGAACAGCTCCAGTCTGCAGCTCGCAGTGAGACCAATGCAGCAGTTGGGTGATTTATGCATCTCCAATGAGGTACGTGGCTCATCTCATTGGGACGGGTTAGACAGTGGGTGCACAGAGAGTGAGCCAAAGCAGGATGGGGCATCACCTCACCTGAGAAGCTCAAGAGATTGGGGAACTCCCTCCCCAAGCCAAGGGAAGCTGTGAGGGACCCTGCAGTGAGGGATCGTGCTAACCCGCCCAGTTACTACGCTTTTCCCACAGTCTTCACAACGGCAGACCAGGAGATTCCCTCAGGTGCCTATGCCACCAGGGCCCTAGGTTTCCCGCATAAAACTGGGCTGCCCTTTGGGCAGACACCAAGCTAACTGCAGGAGTTTTTTTTTTAATACCCCAGTGGTGCCTGGAAGGCAAGCAAGACAGAACTGTTCACTCCCCTGGAAAGGGGGCTGAAGCCAGGGAGCCAAGTGGTCTAGCTCAGTGGATCCCACCCCAACAGAGCCCAGCAAGCTAAGATCCACTGGCTTAAAATTCTCGCTCCCAGCACTGCAGTCTGAAGTCAACCTGGGACACTTGAGCTTGGTGTGGGGAGGGGCATCTGCTATTACTGAGGGTTGAGTAGGTGGTTTTCCCCTCACAGTGTAAACAAAGCTGCCAGGAAGTTCAGACTGGGTGGAGCCCACTGCAGCACCCCAAAGCCACTGTAGCCAGACTGGCTCTATAGACTCCTCCTCTCTGGGTAGGGCATCTCTGAAAGAAAGGCAGCAGCCCCAGTCAGGTGCTTATAGATAAAATTCCCATCTTCCTGGGACAAAGCACATGGGGAAGGGGTGGCTGTGGGCTCAGCTTCACTACACTTAAACATTCCTGCCTGCTGGCTCTGAAGAGAGCAGTGGATGTCCCAGTACAGTGCTTGAACTCTGCTAAGGAACAGACTGCCTCCTCAAGTGGGTCCCTGGCCCCCATGCTTCCTGATGGGGAGTCACCTCCCAGCAGGGTTCAACAGATACCTCATACAGGAGAGCTCTGGCAGACATCTGGCGGGTGCCCCTCTGGGACGAAGTTTCCTGGGGAAGGAGCAGGCAGAAATCTTTGCTGTTCTACAGCTTCTGCTGGTGATACCCAGGCAAACAGGGTCTGGAGTGGACCTCCAGAAAACGCCAGCAGACCTGCAGAAGTGGGGCTGACTGTCAGAAGGAAAACTAACAAACAGAAAGCAATAGCATCAACACCAACTAAAAGGATGACCATGTGAAAACTCCATCTGAAGGGCACCAACAGCAAAGACCAAAGGTAGATAAATCCACAAAGATGAGGAAAAACCAGCACAAAAAGGGTGAAAATTTCAAAAACCAGAATGCCTCTTCTCTTCCAAAGGATCACAACTCCTTGCCAGCAAGGGAACAAAACCAGATAGAGAATGAGTTTAATGAAGTGACAGAAGTAGCCTTCAGGAGGTGGGTAATAACAAACTCCCCTGAGCTAAAGGAGCATGTTCTAACCCAATGCAAAGAAGCTAAAAATCTTGATAGTAGGTTACAGGAATTGCTAACTAGAATAACCAGTTTACAGAACAACATAAATGAACTGATGGAGCTGAAAAACAAAGCACAAAAACTTTGTGAAGCATACACAAGTATCAATAGCTGAATCGATCAAGTGGAAGAAAGGATATGAGATTGAAGATCAACTTAATGAAATAAAGTGTGAAGACAAGATTAGAGAAAAAAGAATGAAAAGGAATGAACAAAGCCTCCAAGAAATATAGTGAAAAGACCAAACCTACATTTGATTGGTGTGCCTGAGAGTGACGGGGAGAATGGAAACAAGTTGGAAAACACACTTTGAGATATTATCCAGGAGACCTTTCCCAACCTAGCAAGACAGGCCAACATTCAAATTCAGGAAATACAAAGAACACCACAAAGATACTCCTCAAAAAGAGCAACCACAAGACACATAATTGTCAGACTGACCAAGGTTGAAATGAAGGAAAAAAATGTTAAGGGCAGCCAGAGAGAAAGGTCAGGTTACTCACAAAGGGAAACCCATCAGACAAAGAGTGGATCTCTCTGCAGAAACCCTACAAGCCAGAAAAGACTGGGGGCCAGTATTCAACATTCTTAAAGAAAGTAATTTTCAACCCAGAATTTTATATCCAGCCAAACCAAGCTCCATAAATAAAGGAGAAATAAAGTCCTTTATAGCCAAGAAAATGCTGAGGGATTTTGTCACCACCAGGCCTGCCTTACAAGAGCTCCTGAAGGAAGCACTAAATATGGAAAGGAAAAACTGGTACCAGCCACTGCAAAAACATACCAAAATGTAAAGACCATTGATACTATGAAGAAACTACATCAACAAATGGACAACCAAAATGACAGGATCAAATTCACACATAACAATATTAACCTTAAATGTAAATGGAGTAAATGCCCCAATTAAAAGACATAGGCAGCAAATTGGATAAAGAGTCCTGACCCATCAGTGTGCTGTATGCAGGAGACTCATCTCATGTGCAAAGACACACGTAGGCTCAAAATAAAGGGATGGAGGAAGATTTACCAAGCAAATGGAAAGCATAAAAAAAAGCAGGGTTTGCAATCCGAGGCTCTGATAAGACAGACTTTAAACCAATGAAGATTAAAAAAGACAAAGAAAGGCATTACATAATGGTAAAGTGATCAATGCAACAAGAAGAGCTAACTATCCTAAATATATATGCCCCCAATACAGGAACACCCAGATTCATAAAGCAAGTTCTTAGAGACCTAAAAGGAGACTTAGATTCCCACACAATAATACTGGGAGATTTTAACACCACACTGTCCATATTAGACAGATCGACAAGACAGAAGGTTAACAAAGATACTCAGGACTTGAACTTAGCTCTGGACCAAGCACACCTAATAGACATCTACAGAACTCTCCACCCCAAATCAACAGAATATGCATTCTTCTCAGGACTACATAGAACTTATTCTAAAATTGACCACATAATTGGAAGGAAAATACTCCTCAACAAATGCAAAAGAATGGAAATCATAACAAAAAGTCAGTCAGACTACAGTGCAATGAAATTAAGACTCAAGATTAAGAAACTCACTCAAAACCACACAACTACGTGGAAACTGAACAACCTGCTCCTGAATGACTACTGGGTGAATAATGAACTTGAGGCAGAAATAAATAAGTTCTTTGAAACCAATGAGAACAAACACACAATGTACCAATATCTGTGGGACACAGCTAAAGCAGTGTTGAGAAGGAAATTTATAGCACTAAATGCCCACTGGAGAAGTGGGAAAGATCTAAAATCAACACCCTAACATCACAAATAAAAGCTAGCAGAAGATAAGAAATAACTAAGATCTGGGCAAAACTGAAGGAGATAGAGACACAACAGACCCTCAAAAAATCAATGAATCCAGGAACTTGTTTTTTGAAAAGATTAACAAAATTGATAGAACACTAGCCAGTCTAATAAAGAAGAAAAGAGAGAAGAATCAATAGACACAATATAAAATGATAAAGGGGATATCACCACTGATCCCACAGAAATACAAACTACCATCCAGAGAATACTATAAACACCTCTATGCAAATGAACTAGAAAATCTAGAAGAAATGGATAAATTCCCAAACACATACACCCTCCCAAGACTAAACCAGGAAGATGTCGAATCCCCAAACAGACCAATAAAAGTTCTGAAATTGAGGCAGTAATTAATAGCCTACCAACCAAAAAAAAGCCCAGGACCAGATGGATTCACAGTCAAATTCTACAAGAGGTACAAAGAGGAGCTGGTATCATTCCTCCTAAAACTATACAAAACAATAGAAAAAGAGGGTCTCCTTCCTAACTCATCTTAGGAGGTCAGCATATTCTGATACCAAAACCTGGCAGAAACACACACACACAAAAATTTCAGGCCAATACTCCTGATGAACACTGATGCAAAAATCCCCAGTAAAATACTGGCAAACCAAATCCAGCAACAGTTTAAAAGTTTATCCACAACGATCAAGTCAGCTTCATCCGTGGGATGCAAGGCTGGTTCAACACATGCAAATCAATAAGTATAATCCATCACATAAACAGAACCAATGACAGAAACCACATAATTATCTCAATACATGCAGAAAAGGCCTCTGATAAAATTCAACACCCCTTCATGTAAAAACACTCAATAAACTAGATATTGATGGGATGTATCTCAAAATAATAAGGGCTATTTATGACACACCCACAGCCAATATCATACTGAATAGGCAAAAACTGGAAGCATTCCCTTTAAAAATTGGCACAAGACAAGGATGCCCTCTCTCACCACTCCTATTCAAAACAGTATTGGAAGTTCTGTTCAGTGCAATCAGGCAAGAGAAAGAAATAAAGGGTATTCAAATAGAAAGAGAGTAAGTCAAATTTTCTCTGTTTGCAATCCTAGGCTTTGATAGGATATAATTGTTTACTTAGAAAAACCCATCATCAGAGCCCAAAAACTCCTTAAGCTGATAAGAAACTTCAGCAAAGTCTCAAGATACAAAATCAATGTGCAAAAACACAAACATTTCTATACACCAATAATAGACAAAGAGAAAGCCAACTCATGAGTGAATTCCCATTCACAATTGCTACAAAGAAAATAAAATACCTAGGAATACAATTTACAAGGGATGTGAAGGACCTCTTCAAGGAGAACTACAAACCACCACTCACAGAAATAAGGGAGGACACAAACAAGTAAAAAAAATTCCATGCTCATGAATAGAAAGAATCAATATCCTGAAAATTGCCATACTGCCCAAAGTAATTTAGAGATTCAATGCTATTCCCATCAAGCTACCATTAACTTTCTTCACAGAGTTGGAAAAAACTACTTTACATTTTATATGGAACTAAAAAAGAACCTGTATAGCCAAGGTAATCATAAGCAAAAAGAACAAACTTGGAGGCATCATGCTACCTGACTTCAAACTATATTACAAGACTGCAGTAACCAAAACAGCATGGTACTGGTACCAAAACAG
The DNA here is from genome assembly GCF_000951035.1 of Colobus angolensis palliatus. Lineage (NCBI taxonomy): Eukaryota > Metazoa > Chordata > Mammalia > Primates > Cercopithecidae > Colobus > Colobus angolensis. The sequence goes on along the minus strand of NW_012121932.1, from coordinate 872,410 downwards.
ATATATAGACCAATGGAACAGAACAGAGGCCTCAGAAATAATGCCACACATCTACAACCATCTGATTTTTTACAAATCTTACAAAATGAGTAATGGGGAAAGGATTCCCTATTTAATAAATTGGTGTTGAGAAAACTGGCTAGCCATATGCAGAAATCTGAAACTGGACCCCTTCCTTACACCTTATACAAAAATTAACTCAAGATGGATTAAAGATTTAAATGTAAGACATAAAATGATAAAAACTCTAGAAGAAAACCTAGGCAATACCATTCAGGACATAGGCATGCGCAAAGACATCATGACTAAAACACCAAAAGCAATTGCAACAAAAGTCAAAATTGACAAATGGTATATAATTAAAGAGCTTCTGTACAGCAAAAGAAACTATCATCTGAGTGAACAGGCAACCTACAGAACCGGAGAAAACTTTTGCAATCTATCCATCTGAAAAAGGCCTAATATCTAGAATCTACAAGGAATTTAAACAAATTTACAAGAAAAAAAACAACCCCATCAAAAAGTTGGTGAAGGGTATGAACAGACACTTTTCAAAAGAAGACATTTATGCAGCCAACAAACATGTGAAAAAAAGCTCATCATTACCGTTCATTAGAGAAATGCAAATCAAAAAAAACAATGAGACACCCTCTCAAGCCAGTTAGAATGCCAACCATTAAAACATCTGGAAACAACAAATGCTGGAGAGGATGTGGAGAAATAGGAATGCTTTTACACTGTTGATGGGAGTGTCAATTAGTTCAACCTCGGTGGAAGACAGTGTGGTGATTCCTCAAGGATCTAGAACCAGAAATACCATTTGACCTAGCAATCCCATTACTGGGTATATACCCAAAGGATTATAAATCATTCTACTATAAAGACACATGCACATGTATGTTTACTGCAGCACTATTCACAGTAGCAAAGACTTGGAACCAACCCAAATGCCCATCAATGATAGACTGTATAAAGAAAATGTGGCATATATACACCATGGAATACTATGCAGCCATAAAAAATGATGAGTTCATGTCCTTTGCAGGGACATGGATGAAGCTGGAAACCATCATTCTTAGCAAACTAACACAGGAACAGGAAACCAAACACCACATGTTCTCACTCATAAGTCAGAGTTGAACAATGAGAACATATGGGCACAGGGAAGGAAACAACACACACTGGGGCCTGTCAATGGGTGGGGGGCAAAGGGAGGGATAGCCTTAGGCGAAATACCTAATGTAGATGACAGGTTGATGGGTGCAGCAAACCACCCTGGCACATGTATACGTATGTTACAAACCTGCACGTTCTGCATATGTATCCCAGAACATAAAGCATAATATAAAAAAAAAATCAGGTAAGAACTCAAAGTATCTGGTTTTAACTACATATTGTTGAAGGAGGCAGTAAATAACTAGGAACAACAGTCTTGAATCACTGACACCACCCCTCCCTCATCACCCATCAGAGGTGGCATGTTGCCAAGAGTGTTTCTGTTGCAGCAATTGTGAGGCACTGAACTCAGTGCTGTCCTGTTATAGCAGAAAACAAAACCAAACCAAACTCAGATGATGCCTGCCCACAGAAGGAGTGTTTAAACCGGCCCTAGCCAGAGGGGAATCAGCAGTCTCAGCAATCAGAACTTAAGTTCTACAAGCTTCATCACCATGGGTTAAAGGGATGTGAGGCCCTAAAAAACTTGAAAGGTAGTCTAGGCCATAAGTACTACAACTCCTAGGAGAGTCCTAATGCTAAACTGGGCCCAGAGTTAGTGGACTGGGGGCCATAGGACCTACTGAGACATCAGCCAGGAAGGCTAAGGAAGTGCTTGCATCATTCTTCCCCAAACTCCAGGCCTCACAGCTCATGACTCCAAAAGAGACCCCTTCCCTCCATGTGAGGAGAGGAGAGGAAAGAGTAAGGAGGACTTTGTCTTGCATCTTGGATACATGCTCAGCTACAGCAACATAGGGTACAGTCAGAGTTGTGAAGTCCTTTTTCTAGGCTGTAGCTTCTAGAAGACATTTCTAAATACACCTGGGCCAGAAGAGAACCTGTTGACTGAAGAGAAGAACTCAGTCCTGACAATATTCATCACTTACCAACTGAAGAGTCCTTGGACCCTGAATACCCAGTGATACCCAAGTACTACGTCAGAATCTTGGATGAGATTCTGACCCTTGCTAGCTTCAGCACATCCCCAGCTGTGGTAGTTACAGGGCAAGACTCCTTCTACTTGAGAAAAGCAGAGGGGAAAATAATGGGGACTTTTCCTTACATTCTAGGTACCAGCTTAGCCACAGAGGGATAGAGGTGATTCCAGGACTTGGCTCTCGGATGGCATTCCTGAATCTGCCCTGGGGCAGAGGGAAGTCCACTGCCTTGAAGGGTGAGTCCCAGGCCAGGCAGCATTCACCACAAGCTTACTGAAGAGACCTTAGGCCTTAAGGGAACATTGGTGGTAGTCCAGCAGTACTCCTCAAAGGCTTGTGGTGGTGATGGCCACAGAGTGAGGATCCTCTGCCTTTGGAAATGGGACAGAAGAGTGGGAAGTACTATGTCTTGTGGTTTGAATTCAGCTGCAGTACAATAGAACACCAGGTGAACTTCTAACGTTTTTGAATCTAGTCCCTGGATCCAGGACAGCACCTCTGGACCTGCCTGGGGCCTAGGGGAACTTGCCACCTTGAAGAGAAGGACACAGGTCTGGCTGGATTTGCCACCTGCTGATTGTAGAGCCCCAGGGCATTGAACATTGGTGATAGCCAGGAAATGTTTACAGAGGGCCTTGGGCAAGACTCGGTACTATGCTGGCTTCAGGTCTGACCCAGCACAATCCCAGTGGTGGTGACCACAGGGGTGTTTGTGTAACTCCTCCTCCAGCTTCAGACGGTTCAGAACAGAGAGAGACTCCATTTGTTCAGAAGAATCTAAAAGAAGAGAACAAGAGTCTCTGCCTGGTAATCCAGAGAATTCTTCTGGATCTTGTCCTAAACCATTAAGACAGTATCTCTACAAGCCTGCAAGAGCCATGGCTTTACTTGGCGTGGTGCCCCCTAAAGCAGATACAAAATAGAGCACAACACCCAAGTCTTTTTGAATATGTGGAAAGCCTTTCCAAGAAGGATTCGTACAAACAAGCTCAGACTGAGAAGAATAAAATACCTAAGTCTTCACTGCAGACAGAAATGAACATTTACAAGTATTAAGACCATCCAGGAAAACACGATCTCACCAAATGAACTAAATAAGGCACCAAGGACCAATCTGGAGAAACAGAGATATGTGAACTTTCAAACAGAGAATTCAAAATTGCTGTTTAGAGGAAACTCAAAGAAATTCTAAATAACGCAGAGAAGGAATTCATAATTCTATCAGATACATCTAGCAAAGAGATTGAAATACTTTAAAAGACCAAGCAGAAATTTTGGAGTTGAGAGATGCAACTGGCACACTGAAGAATACATCAGAGTCTTTTAAGAGCAGAGTAGCAGAAAAAAGAATTAGTTAGCTTGAAGGCAGCCTATTTGAAAATACACAGAAGAGATGAAAGAAAAAATAATTTAAAAATAACAGGATCTAGAAAACAACCTCAAAAGTGCAAATCTAAGGGTTACTGACCTTAAAAAGGAGATAAAGAATGAGATAGGAATGGAAAGTTTATTCAAACAGATAATAAAAGAGAACTTCCTAGAACCTAGAGAAATATATCGATATCCAAGTACAAGAAGGTTATGGAACACCAAAGAGATTTAACCCAAAGAAGATTATCTCAAAGTATTAAGTAATCAAACTCCCAAAGCAAAGGATAAAGAAAGCATCTTAAAAGCAGCAAGATACAAGAAACAAATAATATACAATGGAGCAGTAGACTTTTCAGTGGGAACCTTACAAACCAGGAGAGAATGACATGACATTTAAAGGACTGAAGGAAAAAAAACTTTTACCCTAGAATAGGGTAAAATATCCTTCAAACATGAAGGAGAAATAAAGACTTCTCCAGACAAACAAAAACTGAGGGATTTCATCCACACCAGACCTGTTCTATAAGAAATGCTAAAGAGAGTACTTCAGTCAGGATGAAAAGCAAGTTAATGAGCAATAAGAAATTATTTGAAGGTACAGAACTCACTGGTAACAATAAGTACACAGAAAAACACAGAATATTATAACACTGTAACTGTGGTATGTAAATGACGCTTATCCAAGTAGAAAAACTAAATAATGAACCAATCAAAAATAGTAACTACAACAGCTTTTTAAGGCATAGACAGTACAATAAGATATAAGTAGAAACAACAAAAAGTCAAAAAGCAGGGCAATGAAGTTAAGGCGTAGAATTTTTATTAGTTTTCTTTTAACTTGCTTGTTTATTTGTTTATGCAAACAGTGTTAAATTGTTATTAGCTTTAAATAATGGGCTAGAAGATAGCGTTTGCCAGTCTCACAGTAACCTCAAACCAAAAAACATACAACAGATACACGAAAGATAAAAAGCAAGAAACTAAATCATATCACCAGAGAATATCACTTTTACTAAAAGGAAGACATAGAAAGATAGAAGGAAGAAAAGACCACAAGACAACCAGGAAACAAACAACAAAATGGTTGGAGTAAGTCCTTACTTATCAAAAATAACATTAAATGTAAATGGGCTAAACTCTACAATCAAAAGACATAGAGTGGTTGAATAGGTTAAAAAAAATCAATGATCTGTTGCCTACAAGAAACATACTTCACCTTTAAAGACACACATATACTGAAAATAAAGGGATGGAAAAAGTATTTTATGCCAATAGAAACCAAACACAGCAGGAGTAGCTATACTTATATCAGAAAAAAGAAATTTCAGGAAAAAATTGTAAGAGGAGTCCAAGAATTATACTATATAATGATAAAGGGATCAATTTAGCAAGAAGTTATAACAATTTTAAATATACATGCACCCAACACTGGAGCACTCAGATATATAAAACAAATATTATTAGAGCTAAAAAAAGAGATAGGCCCCAAAACAATAATAGCTCAAGACTTTAACACCCACTTTCAAATTGGACAAATTTTCCAGACAGAAAATCAATAAAGAAATATTAAACTTAATCTGCACTATAGACCAAAGAGACCTAATATATATTTACAGAATATTTCATCCAACAGCTACAGAATACAAATTATTTTCCTTAGCACATAGATTATTCTCAAGGATAGACTGTATGTTAATTCACAAAACAAGCCTTAAAACATTTTTTAAAAATTAAATAATATCAAGCGTATTCTCTGACCACAATGGAATAAAACTAGAAATCAATAATGAGAGGAATTTTGGAAACTATACAAATGCATGGAAAGTAATCAATATGCTCCTAATTGACCAGTGGATCAGTGAAAAAAAAAATAAAAAGAAAATTGAAAAATTTCTTGAAACAGATGATAATGGAAACACAACATACCAACACTTATGGGATATAGCAAAAGCAGTACTGACAGGGAAGTTTATAGCTATAAATGCCTACATCAAGGAAAAAGAAAAACTTCCAAAAGCAACATAATGATGCTTATTAAAGGATAAAAAAAGCAGGAGCAAACCAAATCCAAAATTAGTAGAAGAAAAGAAATAACAAACATCACAGCAGAAATAAATGAAATTGAAATGAAGTAAACAATGCAAAAGATCAATGAAACAAAAGTAGGATTTTTGAAATGTTGAATAAAATTGACAAACCTTTAGTCAGACTTACCAAGAAAAAAAAGTGAGAAGACCCTAATAAATAAATCCAGAGATGAAAAAGGAGTCATTGCAACAAATACTGCAGAAATTCAAAGAATCATTAATGGCTACAATGAGCAACTATATGCCAACAAATTGCAAAATATAGAAGAAATGGAAAAATACCTAGACACATAACCTGTCAAGATTGAACCAGGAAGAAACTCAAAAACTGAACAAGCCAAAAGTAATGAGATCAAAGTCATAATTGAAAGTCTCCCAGTAAAGAAAAGCCCAGGATCTGTTGGCTTCACTGCTAATGCTACCAAACATTTAAAGAAGAACTAATACTTGAATATTAATACAAAAATCCCCAACAAAATACTAGCAATCTGAATTCAGCAATACGTTAGAAAGATCCTTCATCATGACCAAGTGGGATTTATTTGTGGGATGCAAGGATGGTTCAACATATGCAAATCAATCAGCGTGATGCATCATATCAACAGAATGAAGGACAGAAACCACATAATTGTTTTAACTGATGCTGAAAAAACATTAGAGAAAATTCAACATGTCTTCATGATAAAAACTCTCAAAAAATAGGGCATAGAAGGAATATAACTCAATATAATAAAAGCCGTATAAACACACAGCTAGTATCATACCAAATAAGGAAAAACTAAAGGCCTTTTCTCTAAGACCTGGAACACAACAATGATGCCCACTTTCATGACTACTATTCAATGTAACACTGGAAGTCCTAGCTAGAGCAATCAGACAAGGAATGAAATAAGGGGCATTCCAATTGTAAAGCAAGAAGTCAAATTATCCTTGTTTGCAGATGATATGACTTTATATTTGGAAAAACCTAAACACTCCACAAGAAAACTATTAGAACTGATAAACCAGTTTACTAACGTTGCAGTATATAAAATCAACATACAAAAATTAGTAGCATTTCTATATGCCAACAGTGAAGAATCTGAAAAAGAAATTTAAAAGCAATCCCATTTACCATAGCCACAAATAAGATTAAATGCCTAGGAATTAACTTAACCAGAGAAGTGAAAGATCTCTGTAATGAAAACTGTAAAACACTGATGAAAGAAATTTAAGAGGGCACCAAAAAAATGGAAACATATTCCATGTTCATGGATTAGAATAATTAATATTATTAAAATGTCCATGCTACCCAAAGCAATCTACAGATTCAATGCAATCTTGATAGAAATACCAATGACATTCTTCACAGAAATAGAAAAAACAACCCTAAAATTTAAATGTAATCGCAAAAGACCCAGAAGAGCCAAAGTCATCTTAAGCAAAACAAAAAAAACAAATAAAACAAAAACCTGTAGGGATCACATTACCTGACTTCAAATACAGAGCTATAGTAACCAAAACAGCATGTTACTGGCATACAAATAGACACATGGGCCTATGGAGAAAAACATATAACCAAGAAATAAGTGCACACACATACATAAACTCATTTTCAACAAAGGTGCCAAGAACATACACAAGGAAAAGACAGTCTCTTCAGTAAATGCTGCTGGGAAAACAGGATATTTATGTGCAGAAGAACAAAACTAAATCCCTATCTCTCACCATATACAAAAACCAAATCAAAAATGAATGAATGACTTAAATCTAAGACCTCAAACTACGAAATTCCCACAAGAAAATATCAGAGAAACTCTCCAGGATATGAATCTGGGCAAAAACTTCTTGAAGAATACCCTACAAGCTCAAGCAACCAAAGTAGAAATGAAGCAATGGGGTCACATCAAGTTAAAAGTTTCCGCACAGCATAGGAAACAATCAATAAAGTGAAAAGACAAGCCACAGAATGGGAGAAAATATTTGCAAACTACCCATCTGACACGAGATTAATAACCAGAATATATAAAGAGCTCCATGGGAAAAAAAAAAAAAAAAACACGCAATAATCTGATCAAAAAATGGGCAAAAGATTTGAATAAACATTTCTTAAAAGAAGACATACAAATGGCAAACAGGCATATGAAAAGGTGCTCAACATCACTGATCATGCAAAAAATTAAAAATAAAACTACAACAGATGTCATCTCACCCCAGTTAAAATGGCTTATATGCAAAATAGAGACAATAACAAAGGCTGGCAAGGATGTGAAGAAAACACGATCTTTGTACATGGTTGGTGGAAATGTAAATTAGTACAACCACTATGAAGAATAGTTTGGAGGTTCCTCATAAAACTAAAAATAGAGCTGCCATTTGATCCAGCAATCTAGCTGCTGGGTATACACCCAAAAGAAAGGAAATCAGTATATCGAAGAGATAGCTGCATTCCCATGTTTGTTGCAGCACTATTCAAAACAGCCAAGATTTGAGGGCAACCTAAGGGTCCATTCGGCAGATGAATGGATAAAGAAAATGTACTTATACACAATGGAGTATTATTTAGCCATTAAAAAATGAGATCCTGTCATTTGGAACAAAATGGATAGAACTGGAGGTCACAATGTTAAGTGAAGTAAGCCAGGTACAGAAAGACAAGCCTCACATGTTCTCACTTATTTGTGGGAGCTAAAACTAAAAACAATTGAACTTAAGGAGGTAGAGAATAGAAGGATGGTTACTAGAGGTTGGAAATGGTAGTGGGGTGAGGTGTGAAGGAAATGGGGATAGTTAATTGGTACAAAAAATTTGTTTGAAATTTTTTTCAAAATTTGTTGTACCAAAAGTTAATTGATACAAAAAAAGTTTGAATAAATGAATAAGACCTAATGTTTGATAGCACAACAGGGTGACTATAGTCAATAATAATTTAATTGTTTATTTTAAAATAACTAAAAGAGTATAATTGGATTGCTTGTAATACAAAGGATAAATGGTTAAGGGTACGAATACCCCATTTTCCATGATGTGATTATTATGCATTGCATGCCTGTATCAAAATATCTCATGTACCCCAAAAATATATACACCTACTACATGCTCACAAAAATTAAAAAGAAAAAATTATCTAGACTGTGGAAAACATAATACAAGACAAAGGGGATATTAATAAGAGAAATGAAAAAAATGAAATGGAAACAAACAGTAAAAACAAATAAAGAAAAGAAGGGTACATACAGAAGAAATACAAAAGAAATACAGTATTCACATAATTGCAGTTTCCCAAAAAGAAAACCAAGAACAAGGGACAGAACACATATTTAAAGATGTAATGGGGCAAAATATTTTCTGAAGCAAAAGAAAACTTGAATCTATATATAGACAGGCACAAATGGTTGCCAGAGAAAATTGATCAAGGGCAGTCAACACTGAGTCATTCTAGTAAAATTTTGGACTTCAAAGATTGAGACTACTTTAGTCAGCAAATTAAAATGACCAAGTCATGTTTAAGTGGTATAAAAGCAAGGATAACTTTGTACATCTCTACAGTAACATTCAATCCCAGAGGATAATGAAACAATAGTTATACGACATTCAGGAAAAGAAAGTGTGACTCAAAATTTCATATCCACTTAAAGTACATATGATTAGTTACAGAAAAGTAGTTTTGAGGATGCAAGAACTTAAGAAGTGTTATTTCAATGAGTCCTCTTGAGGAAACTACTAAAAATCAACTTTGACCAGGCAAGTGACAGCAGAGGAAACCACAGTAAAATGACATGCTGTGAGCATTAAATACATTTACCAATATAATTGAGACAGAAAGCGAAGGTGAGAATTACAGATACTTCTCAATGTGTGGTGGAGTTACATCCTGATAAACACAACATAAGATGAAAGTATTATAAGTCAAAAATGCATTTAATATTTCTATAAACCCATCATAAAGATGAATGATTGCAAGTTGGGGGTGGTCTGTACAATGACAAACTAGAATGCAAATATTGTTGGTCTGGCAATGTAGAAATGACCCAACTAATAAAATTAGAAGGGGAAGAAAGAAGGAAAGTGGAAAGAAAACTAATTTTATTGATTTAAAAAGGCAAGCTAAAATCATCATTACAATGTTTCTACAATAACTGGAAATCAAAAATAATACAAAGATAAATACTAAAAATGATAATATTATTGGCTAATATCAGGTAATAGAGGAGAAAAGTGGGTGGCAGGAAAGAAGAGGAAATGCACTAATTTCTTATGTTTGTCCCAGATGTCCCTATCCTGGCCCTTTAGCTCTTATTCTATACTTCAGCTGGCAACAGGACCAATGTATGGGCCTACATAGCTCCTCTGAAGACTTAGGATTACACCCAGAATCCAAGGCTCCTCCCACCACTTCTGAACTCTGATAAGGCCTCACACCACAAATTGGGGTATTTGACTTCTCAAACAGCTGCAGAAGGAGCCAAGCGATGCAATCTGGAAGCACATGGAAGTTCATCTCTATGGGGCTGACCAAGGAAGAGAGGAGACAGGAGATACAGTTCCTCTCTGGTCCTCTCTTGAGTAACCCACTCCAAAGCATGGTTGTTCCATACAAACTTTCTGAAGGAGTTCCTGAAGCTGAGTGGGTACATCTGTTGAGCTGCAGCTTTATTAGCAGCTTGTTGTGAAACAGGGACCAGTGCAGTAATGCACCACACTGCATTTGCCTCCCATCTTCCTCTTCCTCACTTGCCTTCCACCTCACTCCCACTGACACTCTTCATTATATAGAGCTTACAGATAGTTCAACACACGGAGGTTCCTGGAGGGTGGCATGCCCAGAGAGGGCATAAAAGTTCTGTGCCTCCGCCCACATATGCTGCCCCGTGCATCTCTCCCACCTAACTGTTCGTCTGCATCCTTTGTATTATCTTTTATAATGAATGGATAAATGTGCTTCCCTGAGTCCTGTGAGGTGCTCTAGCAAATTAATTAAACCTGAGGAGGAGGTGCCGGGATCCCCAAATTTATAGCCCTTGGGTCAGAAGTATAGGTGACAGCCTCTTGTTTACTTGCGACTGGCATCTGAAGTGGGGGCAGTCTTGTGGGACCAAGCTCTCCACCTGTGGGAGCTAACACTATCTCCAGGTAGACAGAGTCAAATGAACTCAATTAGAGCATGCTCAGCTGGTGTCCACTGGAGAATTGCCTGCATGGTGCATGGGGAGACATTTTGGTGACTAGAGGTTCTGTGTTGCATTGAGTGGTGAGAGAGAATAGGAAGAAACACTTTGGTTTTTCCTTCTCTACCCTTCAACTGATTAATTGAAGAATAATGGTAGCCATTGATGATGATCAGAAAAGCATGAAAATATGGGATTAAGAGGTGTACTCAATTGGAAAAAGGAATATTTTAGAAGTCTTAAATAAGTCACAGACTGGACACATTCAAACTTTTTTCTCTGCCTTTTAGCTTCTTCCCTAAGAAAAGAGTTTCTTTTTTTTTTGAGACGGAGTTTTGCTCTCATTTCCCAGGCTGGAGTGCAGTGGCGCGATCTCAGCTCACTGCAATCTCTGCCTCCTGGGTTCAAGTGATTCTCCTGCCTCAGCCTCCCGAGTAGTTGGAATTACTGGCATATGCCACTATGCCCGGCTAATTTTTTGTATTTTTAGTAGAGATGGAGTTTCTCCATGTAGGTCAGGCTGGTCTCAAACTCCTGACCTCAGGTGATCCACCCACCTCGGCCTCCCAAATTGCTGGGATTAGAGGTGTGAGCCACCGTGCCTGGCCAAGAAGAGAGTTTCACAGAGAAAGAATAGCAGTAATCAAGGAAGGCAGAATCAAAATCCACTCCTCATGCTAAAGTGACAGTCAACAACTATAGATTGTTGCAAGATGACTGATTCTGAGCGGCAGAAAAAATGAAGGCAGTTTGCTAGAGGAAATTTAGATTTTAATATACTCTAAAACTCTGTAAGAGTGCAAGTTAAAGGTTCATGATGACGTGAGATACCAACTTTTTCCACTTTAAGTCTAAAGTAAGGATTACAATAAAGTTATAAAGTTATTCACAGCAATTTAAGAGGTTGCATGCTTTACTTCATATGTACTCTTTGGATTTTCCACTCAGTCCTTTGATGAATGTCCCTAGCTGTTTTAACAAGAGTTATCTGTTTGTTTGTTTGTTTTTTGCCTCAAAACCAATTGTAATTGGGTAGAAATAATACTAATGTCTTTCCTAGGCAGACCTATAGGGCAGAATGCTGAAACTACAATCAATTACCTGACAGCAACCACCTATCCTGAGTGAAGGCAAACTCCCCAAGAGGGACGTCCAGCCTATTGAAAGCTGGACCTGTGATCCTAGAAGTCCTAGAATAGAATGCTGATCACATTGAGAGCATCCAGAAAAGGGAAGATAAAAACTCTTTAAAAACTCTTTTTTTTTTTTTCCAATGGGCTCTTCACTGCTCCCAGTAGAGGGGCCACTTTCTCACTTCTATCTCCTGACACCCTTTTGGTGACACCCAGTCAGCCCACCTGACACTACTTCTTACTGTCCCCAGTCTCTAGTTTTGTGCCTGGCCCTCAGTGGGGTTGCCCTCCACCTCTGCACCACTCCTCCAGTGACTTCTTCACAGATTTTGTACCTACTCACATCTGACATTTTAAAGTCTTATTTCAATGCTGGCACCATGAAGGAATAATAGCTATTTTCTCCTACTCCCAAGACATTTCCAAGGCATCATTGAACACTGTGCCCACTGTAGGACATGTGCTCACACCCTTGGCCTTCTTCTCTGTAATGAGTCTTACTCATCTTTCAAGGTTCATCTCAAGTGTCACTATCATCTGTTCAACACATATTTATTGAATGCCTACTATGTGGCAGGCAGTGTTACAGACATTAGGAATATAGCAGTGAATGAATCAGACATAACCTGGGCTTCACAGAATGTACATTCAGTGAGGGGGAGGACTCAACTCTTCCGAGACCTCCCATTTCAGGTCTGCTGCCCTGATTCTGGGATTCCCCAATACTCTCTGTGCCTCTACTGTGCCGCTCTCACACTGGGCATCACTGTTGGCACTGCCATCTCTCTGTGAGTTTCTTAGGAGGCAGAATCTACCTTTTTGGTTTTCCTGCCATCCCTCATACCTGAAACGCAGTAGATGTTCAACAAATGCATGTTGAACATATGAATGTTGAATAACATACTGCAGAATATTACTGGCTGCCTATCCAGCATTCATTCCCTTTATTCTTCCTCCTTTCTAAATAAACATAACCAAATTAGTATTGTTCAGGGAATCTATACTCCTTCATATGGCCACGTGTTGCCCTAATCCAAAATCATCCAGATGATACAGAATTTGCACCAGGACTGGAAGTTGCAAGAAACAGACCCTAAAGTTAAGCTGAATGGAAAAGTTTAAGGTGGGGAGCAGAGAGGACCCCAGCATCGTAGTGGGAAAGTTGGTGACTCTTGTCATGTGGTGGGAAAATATGTAGTTAAATTGTTACCTGCTGAACCCCAGGATATCAGCCATGGACTTACAGGGACTGTAGTGTTAGGAGAAATGGCTGAGGGAAATTCAGAATATTGGCATCTCTTATTTCTTGCAGCCTTCAGTCAGATTATACATGTATGAGATAAGCTCAGACTAAAGGTGGTCTCTGAAAATAGAGGGAAAAAAGGACAGCTTTGCTAAGGAAGGTACTTTCTGTCTGTCTGTCTGTACTCTGAAATCTAAGTTGATTGACTAAGAGTCCAATAGCTTGAACCCTTTCAGGGCTGAAAAAGCAGAATTCTCTACCCTTAAAGTCAGTGGCAGCAGAGGCAGAGGCAGGAGATTGAGCAGGAGATAAGATTGAGGCAAACTATAATCCCGATCCCAGCCTTTCCTAGCACCTCCTGTTAAGCATTCTCAGTTAGACAAAGGAGACACTCATGCTTATTGTGAAGATGCTGGCTGGGAAAAATCAGATTATGGGTGCTATCGCACCACTGAGCTATTGTTTCAAATTGCCTCAAGGCAGAAGCCTTTGAACCCAGGGCCAGGGTGAGGGATGGAACCCAGAGGCCAGATGGTGGGGGGAGGGGGGGCAGGAATTCTGACTCAAGGACTGTGTCTAGACAGGATCTTTGCCCCCATGGAATTGACTGGGCACAAATAGATGAGAAAGTTAACCTAGTTTTTAAAGAGAAATATATTATTAACTTTTTAACACATAAGGCAATACACAGGCCCCAAACTTACGCCAATAGGAAGTGGGCTACTAAATTTCCATAGCCCTCGAAAAAGGTATTCTTCTCAATGTCCTCCTCTGATTTGGCTTTGAAAGGTAATGGACAACAGCGATTCTCCAAAAACCAGGTCCTGGGTTGCCAGACTCTGCTGGGTCCCTTCCACAGCCAGGCAGGGTCGTCTCCATTCCTGCTGTGGCTCAGTGACCACTGTGTTGTTTCCCATTCTTCCTTTTTCTGAATGAGAGATTCGATTACAGCTGTTCTGTGCCTTGTCAATCACTGAATGTTGGGTGTTGGGTGCAAAACAAAGTTCCTACCTTTAAGGAGCTTGTAGTCCAAATTGGAGGGGGTGGGCAGACACGAAATGGACCACTGGGGTACTGGGCATACAGGGTGAGCCATAGCTCAGCATGGGATGGTGTGGTCAGTGAAAGCTTCTCAAACAATGTGAGTCTAAGCTGAGATCTGAAGGATGAATATGAGTCAGTCAGAAAGGAGACTGGGGGCTCAAGAGGAGGGTAGGAGGGAAGAGGGCAGCCAGGTGGCACTCTTAGCTTCTTTGGCTGCTGAGAATAGATTGAAGGAAGGCAAGAGGGAAGGGAGGCTAGAGACCAGAGAGAGATAGCGGATATAATCTAGGCTTGAATGCCAGATTTGGGTTTTTTTTTTCTTGTTTGTCTTTGGTGTCATATCCTGCTGTCCTTGTTAAGCCCTTTAGGGCAGGGACTCTGGTGTGCCCCACGACTGGCCCAGGAACTAGTGTTACAGTAGGCAGTCAGGCAGACATGAGCAGGGCAGGCAATGGCCCCACCACCACCAGGAATATCAGGTGAACATCAGGTGATGGTCAGGCAGTTGTTATACTGTCTCTCTAAAATAATAATTGGTCATAGCCAGAGGCAAAAAAAGTCTCCCAATAGATAGAAACACCTGAAACTGGTGATCAGCAGCTCCCTGATAAGGTCTCAGGAGGAGTTGGGTGAGTTAGCTCAAGCACGTGCATTAAGAGGCAAAATAGCGGAGTTTAACCGGTATATGACCTTCTAGGGACATTCGACTGGTAAGGGAATAATATCTCAAGTGAGCACACATACAACTCCAGTAAACACACTGCACACGTGGTCCCTCCCAAGCGCTGGCAGGCCACTGTGCATGTGGACAGCCCACCATAAGGGAAGAATCAGGGGAGAACTAAGGCAACCCCGGAAGCAAGCCAACATATAACACCCCAAGTCAAAGGTCAAACCATGCACTTGAATCTCTCAAATTGCCTGCTTGGCCCTCTTCCAAGTGTACTTTACCCTCATTCATGCTCTAAAACTTTTTTTTTTTTTTGAGACAGAGTCTCACTCACAGGCTAGAGTGCAGTGGCGAGATATCAACTCACTACAACTCCCACCTCCTGTGTTCCAGGGATTCTCGTGCCTCAGTCTCCCGGGTACCTGGGACTACAGGCCCGTGCCACCATGCCCAGCTAATTTTTGTATTTTTAGTAGAGACGGAGTTTCACCATGTTGGCCAGACTGGTCTCGAACTCCTGACCTCAAGTTATCCATCTGTCTTGGCCTCCCAAAGTGCTGGGGATTACAGGATTAAGAGGCACTCAGCCTCTTAAAGCTTTTTAATAAACTTTCACTCCTGCTCTAAAATTTGCCTCAGTCTCTCCTTCTGCCTTATGTCCTTCAGTCGAATTCTTTCTTCTGAGAACGCAAGAATGGAGGTTGCTGCAACAACCTGCATGGATTCACCACCGCTAACGCTAGAGCCTCACAGAAAGTGCAAGCAGGCCTTCTGCAAATGTCCAGGCCTCTTCTGTGTCGCTTGTCCTTGAGCCTTCCTGCCCCTTTGGGAAAGCTCTCCAGCCAGAAGGTCAGTGCCTTCTGCTTGCGGAAGAGGCATTTCCATAAAGACTGGAGTCCTGATTAGCTTACTTCCTCACACCTCTGATGGAGGAAAGATTCCTTCCCGTGCATGCTTTCAGTACCCAGCCACGTCCCAGATTAACATCTCCACTAGCCAAATACTAGAAGAAAACACAATTTCCCCAGGGTTATTTTGTTCCCTGGATCTTTTCAATCATTGTAACATAGAATAATTTCATGTGGGCTCCTAGGTCAACCACACAGTTTAGAAGATACTTTGGAGACCGAAACACTTCTCTGAGGCTGACTTCAACTAAAAGGAAGTATCCTTGAAAAACTGGCTACCCAGATAGGAGCAGAAGTTTCTAAAATACAGAATCTAATAGAAAATCTTGCCTGAAATATTTATAAAATCTGTTTTAAGGGCACTTACCAACCCACTAAGGAGTCCCTTTGCACAAACGCATGATGTACAATTGCAGAGTCCTGTTTACTGAGACCCCAAGGTCTCACAAGAGGAGTTTGCTTCAGACAGGAAAGAAA
This sequence comes from Colobus angolensis palliatus, assembly GCF_000951035.1. Lineage (NCBI taxonomy): Eukaryota > Metazoa > Chordata > Mammalia > Primates > Cercopithecidae > Colobus > Colobus angolensis. The sequence goes on along the minus strand of NW_012121932.1, from coordinate 856,174 downwards.
AGCAAAAAGATAAGAGGACAGCATATCCGCTCAAGTATTTGCTTTTGGAGGTTTACATTAAAAAGAGAATCTCTTTGTGCTGTCCTGATTGGGGATTTTCAATTAAAGCTGAGATCGCCAGTTTTAGATTGGCTGGGCAGAGCAGAAGATAGGGTACCTTGGGGGTGGCCCTGAGCCAGGGAGGCTCCCACTGGACAAGCTGACCAGAGGAAGGGAAGGGAAGATGGCCTGTTTCCTGGAGCTTGCAGGCTCAGTTTGTAAGAAAAGAAAATGGGCCGCTCCTGGAGTGGGGCCCCTTCCTGGAGGGATGAGGGACTCCTCTCACACTCTCTCTTGCTGTTCCGATGATGTCCTCCAAGAGATGGAGGGAAAAATAAAACAATCAAGGAGGAGTTAGCAGGGTAATAAAGAAGACAACAGCCAGGAGTGCCTTGGACTTTCACAAAAGCAGAAAGCCCTTTTATAGCTCCTTCAGTGGCTGACGTTTTTGAGTGCCCACTTGGTGCAAGCCACTGTGCAAGTGTTTCAATTGCATTATTTTATTTAACCTTCCCCAACAAAACTATGTGATAGATACTGTATTCTTATCCCCATTTCCCAGCTGAGAAAACTGAGGCTTGCTGAGATTAAGAAATTTATGCAAGGTAAGTCAGCTGGCGACAAGTAGAGTCACGATCGGAATTTATATCTGCTTGACTGTAAAGCCCAAAGTCTAGACCAGCAGGGTAGACAGCTTCCTTTTCAAAGGAGAATGAGGTAATCAGCCCACCCTACTCCTCCCACTAGGAAAGTAAGGCAGAAACTCCCTTTGATTGGCCAGTCAGTAAACTTGGTGACAATATTGCAGGGAGAGTCCCCCAGACAAGCAGCCATGTGCCTGGTAATGAATGAAATGATGCAACTTGGAGGGATTTGGAAGGCTATGCAGCACTGGTTCTCTGCTTCCTCCTTGCTTTCCTTCCTCCTGCCCAGAAAAGTCTGCTGCTTTGCCTGCCATCAGGAAAATGACCTGCTAGGTAGAAGCAGAGTGTCAGTTGGTCAGCAGACAAACAAATAGAGAATATCTTTCTTGAGCATTGTTCTGAGCACAGTGGGAAGAACAAAAGAGAAGAAATAGATGTCCCTGAGGACCTTGCTGCCAGTTAGAGAAACATGATAAATATACAGGCTGAACCATCCAAAAGCCTTTGAAAGCCACGGACAAATAGGAGCCATTCGAACCAGTGCAAAGGAAACACAGAAAGCACTGAGCACAAGAGCCAGCTTGTGTGTGGTGGGCTATGCAGGGGTAAGATGCTGGGCGCCATGCTTAGAGAAGATTTCTTGCAGGATGAGTGCTTGGAAATGTGAAACTGGAGCAGAGAAAGGGGGACTCCTTGGGAAAGTCTAACAGCAACCAGACTCCATGAGACTGCACTCCTGTCCCTGGACCATACAGTGAGTGTATGTCAGTGGGTGTACATTGATCCCCAAATGCGTTCTTCAGAAAGTGTTCTCCAGATTTACGGTAAAATGATTTAGAAGTCTGTTTAAAATGCAGAGTCCTAGGCCCTGCGGCAGGACTGTGGCAACAGAATCCTGGCATCAAGGCCTGAAATCTGTTTTTCAACAGCTCTCAAACAATTTTCCTACACACAGGAATCTGAGTGCCTCTGATTTACTCTGCAGTTTGCCAATAAGGAAACCAAAGCTCTGAGAAGTTGGAGCTTGCCTTACTTAACTCGTCATTAGATGTGCCCAATGAGGGCTTTCCTGAGTTTGATAGAATGGAATTGGACTGACTCTCATGTGCCCCGGTGTGAGAACACAGACCTTGAAATACCCTGTGGGGAGAAGACCTAAGAGGCAGAAAATGGCTTCTTAGCAATACTGGGGGTTTTGCTCTTAATCATATGCTAAACAAAAGGTGGATTATTCACACCCTTTCAGCCAGCTGGAAGTCCTTGAAAGCACCACCAGAGCTAGCCCTAAGGGCTGAGGAGGGGCGTGGGGTGGGGTGGAGTAGAGGTGGTGCTTTGGAAGTACCAAAGCTGAAAAGGAGACTAAAGAGAAGGGACTTTTGGGACACACACAGAGCTTGGTCATTCCTCCCTTCCAACCAGTGTCCAGCCACCTGTGCCAGGGTTGACCCAGCTCTACTTCTGACATCCAGAAAGAGGGAAGAGAAGAGCTTCAGCTTAGTGGGAGATCCCTCCTCTGACTGCTTTCAGGAATCCAGAAGAGTGTGAACATTCGAAAAGGAATCTTCAACACACAGAGTAACATTTCTGTGAAGAATTATGCTACTTGGATTCACCTACAAGGTGATGAAACCCACTCTTATCCCCTTCTCTCCAGCCTCCCTTTCTCCCCTTCTCTCTCCCACAACGTGAAAAAAAAGTATTGTTAGTTAGAAGGAAAGTAGACTATACGCCTGGGGAAATCCCCAGCTTCTGAAAATCTGTTTTCCTACTAACAGACTAGGAAGGTTTACACAGAGTAGGTGGTGACTGTGGTGTGGTGCCTGGGTCATTGAGTGTATGGAATGGGGGACTTCAAAACAGGCAAGAAGCTGCCAAGAAAACACCACTTGCTTCACAGTTACACTTGGGGCTGAATCCAGAATCAATAGAATTTCATATCATAGATACATTCTTTTAAGAACCAGAGAGAGGGAAAGCAAGATGGCAAGTGTGGGGGAGTTGAATGTAAGGAGCGGTTGGGATAGTCATCCCAGGCAGGCTATTATCACAGTGAGGCAGCTTTTATTTATTAGGTCTAGCAACTTGCCAATTTTCTAGAAAGTTTTGGAAACAGAGGCAACTTGGTTATTCCTTCCTACTTGCTTCCTACCTGGAGAGGTAGAAACAAATTGATCAGGGCATGTTCAGAAGTACTTCCTGGACTGTTCCCAGCTGTGGGAACTGAAAGATCAGAGAATCAGAGATAGTTCAAGGAGGGTGGAGAGTGAGGAAGAAGTTCAGTTGTGCTTATACAATAAAAGAGGTGATATGAGTATTATTTATGACATCTGGGAACCTGAGGACTGTCCCACGTAGGATAAAGCCAAGACAACTAGAAGTGACCTTGAATTGAGCTTGGGGAGGAGGAAGTGGGAAGGTACAGGAGAGTCAGACTGAGATGGAGTCTGACTACTTCCTCTCTAGCCAAGGCCTCTACATTCCACAGGGTGGCTTCCAAAAGGGTGGGGACTGGCAAAACATTTCTTAGAAACAACAAGAGCTATCTTTCCCTGGGCAAAGCTGAAGAAAGGGGGAAGCTAATTAAATGAAAATTGAGGAAGCTCAGGGCCCCACACCGACTGAGAGTCATCAATCTTCATAAACTAAGGCTTACTCAGCATCTTCCCTGCTAAGGGTGTGGGGGTGCGGACGCTGGATAGAACTGAGGCCACTGTGTTCCTCATCACAGAGAAAGAAAGAAATAGGAAATCAGAACTAAAAATTCAAAGAGCGACCACTAAGCACATGGACCACTAAGCTGGTGTAAACCAGCCCAAAAGCATTTCTCTCTCTACCCTTAGAGGATAATAAGTTTATCAGTACCCATGATTATTGATAAACAATCATGGTTGTATTAGGGATTTTCTTATTACAATTTTTAGTTTTCCATATATTTATGCTTTGTCTCTCCTGCTAAATTGTAAAATCTTTGAGACTAGAGACCCTCTTGTATATTTCTCATTCCTCCAACCATCCACCCATCTACCATTGTGTGGCATTTCCCTCTATGGTTCTCACTGCAGAGGAAATGCAGAGGAAAATAGAATTCAATTCCTAATCTTGATAAATTATGATATTGTATAATATAAATGTACATGTATGTGATATTAGACATAATTCAAAAAATGCTGTTAAAAGGGGGTGTTTAAGCTGTTAAAAAGTGGGTATGGACATCATGGAATCTCATAATAAACAGGTATACTAGACGGGAAAAGCTTAGACACTAGAATAAAAAAACCCTGAGGTTTAAAACCCCACTTTTCCATTCACTAGCAATGAGACCTTTGTGAGTTATTTAAGCCTCTCTATAACAGGGAAATTGTCAGAGGCATTCAAACCACAGCGACTCCATCTTGAATAGGGTCTGAGTGAAACAAGGCTGAGACCTGCTGGGATCATTTCCATGAGATTAGACATTCTTAGTTACGGGATAAAATAGGAGGTCGGCACAAGATGCAGGTCACAAAGACTTCGTTGATAAAACAGGATGCAGTAAAGAAGCAGGCCCAAACCTGCCAAAACCAAGATGGTGAAGAAAGTAACCTCTGTTATCCTCATTGCTCATTATAAGCTAATGATAATATATTAGCATGCTAAAAGACACTTCCACCAGCACCATGACCATTTACAAATGCCATGGCAACATCTGGAAGTTACCCTACATGGTCTAAAAGGAAGAGGAACCTCCTGGAAAATCCCTGCCCCCTTTCCAGAAAACTCATGAAGAATCCGCCTTTTGTTTAGCATATGATCAAGAAATAACCACAAAAATAGCCAACCAAAAGCCCCAAGGGAGCTATGGAGTAGCCATTCTTGTATTCCTTTACTTTCTTAATAAACCTGCTTTCACTTTATGGACTTGCCCCGAATTCTTTCTTGCCTGAAATCCAAGAACCCTCTCTTGGGGTCTGGATCAGGACCCCTTTTAGGTAACAACATGATGGAACCTCCCTTAGGGAGATAAGTTGAGAATTAAACAGATAAAAACATGTTATATGCTCATTTATGGGGTCTAGCACAGATAAGTGCTCAAAAATTAGTAGCATTTTAAAAAAATAAGGAAGTTCATGAACCATGATGGCAAGTTTAGACATTCACTTCTCCTGATTCTCTACACAGAATGATTTAGCAAAACTATTGCCTTGGGGCATTTTCAAATTCTCTTAGTGAAGTTCACCTGGGTCGATGGGTGAGTGGCCAGGAATCTAAAGAGGGCAAGGCTACCAGGAGCTTGCCTTTGAACTATACTGACCTCAGTTTCCAACTCAGGAGTTCTTTCTCAGCTGGAACCAACAAGGAGCTAAGGCCACCATGCATTGTCCAAATATGCATGTAAAAGCTTTTGTGACTGCCAAAGAAGGCCTACAAAAAGGCTATAGAAATGCATGAATGTCTTACAGAGGGCAATGTCCTAAGCTGACCTTATTTCTCTGCTTGTCCTTGTTTATTGTTGGGGAGGGCTGGTAAATGGTTGAAACTAGGAGGCAGGAGTGAGCAATTACGGCCTAAGATGGTAGACACTCCCTAGTCTAACTCCTCTCCAAAACCAGCTCTTATAAGGTAGTGCTCAAGCCACTGTTGTGTGTAGTCTCATTGAAAACGGAAGAGCCAATGAGGAACCCTAGGCACAAATTTGCAAAAAAAAAAAAAAAAAAAAATCACTGAGGCATCTAAATGCTTGTTCCCAATTTGCCATCAACCTGCTCTTAAAGCACAGGATTTAAGCAATGTATGGCAACAAACAAAAGCTGAATTTAAAAATTATTTTTATTTAGTTTTCAATTTAACAGACACTTTTAGGGTGCTTACTTTATACCAGACACTGTTTTAAGTAATCCCTTACTTTGGAATAACTAGCATTTTAACAGTTTGAAAAGGACTTTTGTATATGCTATTTTATTTGACAGTTCTAATAAATGTGCAAGGTAGATTTTTATGCTTAAAGTCTTATCTTTTTTTTTTTTTTGAAATGGAGTCTCGCTTTGTCAGCCAGGCTGCAGTGTAGTGGCACAGTCTCAGCTCACTGCAACCTCCGCTTCCCAAGTTGAAGTGATTCTCCTGCCTCAGCCTCCTGAGTAGCTGGGATTACAGGCTCGTGCCACCAGGCCTGGCTCATTTTGTATTTTTAGTAGAGAAGGGTTTTCGTCATGTTGGCTAGGTTGGTCTTGCACTCCTGACCTCAACTGATCCTCTCGCCTCAGCCTCCCAAAGTGCTGGGATTACAGGTGTGAGCCACCATGCCCAATCTAAAGTCTTATCTTGCAAATTTAAAAAATTATTTTTAAGAAGAAATTAAAATTATCCATTCAAGACCATTCATCTTGTGATAGAGGCAGGACTTATAGGTGTTCTGATTTCAAAGTCTGTGCTCCTTCCACTGCACAAATACAAGAGAAGAGAATTAGCACAGTTTCTGTCTTCAAACTGGTTATAACAAAGCAGGAAGAAGACTCAAGCATGTAACGTTGACAGTATTTTCATCCAGGGCAACAGGTAGGCAGACCATACAAGGAGAAGATGTAGTAGCAAGAAGTAAAAGGAGAATTTCCAAAAGGGGGGGCCGGGTGAATTCCTTAAGGCTCTGTTTTTTGATGCAAGTGACAGAAATGCAACTAAAACCAGCATTCGGGAACTGGGTCAAATTGGCTTCAGGCAATGCAGAATCCAATGAACTGAGCAGCATCTTCAGGATTTAGCTCTCTTGCAACTTCTTTGCTTTACTCTTTGTCAGCTTCATTCTCAGAAAGGCAACTCCATGTGGTGGCCCAGAAACTCCATGCTTACATTCTGCAGTTTTAGAAATTGCAACAGGAAGAGTCTCTTTCTAGACAACTCTACCAAAAGGACCTGCAATTGCACTCCATTGTGCTGGCTGGTCACGTGTTCTCCTCTGAGCCAATCAGTATGGCCAGGGGGCCCCGGACTGCTCTGATTGGCTAGCTCTGATTATGTGTTCACTCACAAAGCGAAGTGATGAGGTCAGTCCACCAAAATCACATGACCTGAGGGCATGGGGATGGTTCCTCAAGCGAAAATTGGAGTAGTGTAACCTAACAGGGATGGACATGATGGACAGGTGCAGGCCAAAACAACTACAGGTGATTGAGATGGGCGCAGGCACCTAGTGAGGTGTTTTAGGTGTAATGGGGACACAGTGGGTGGCGGTGAAGAAACACCAGGACTGGAGACACAGAGTCCTTGGTCTAATTCCTGCTCTTTCTGTGACTACTAATGTGACTTTGAACAAGTCATTGGGCCTCTCTGGGCCTCAGTTCCTCAAATGTAACAGGGAATAGTAATTTAAATAATAGTAATAACAAAAGCTCCCCGGGTTGCTGTGAGGATCATGATATGATCCAAATGGATGAGATCATAGACAGAAAGGCCTTTTGAAATGCTAAGCGAAAAGGATTTATAAATATCAGAGTGTATTTGAGGCAAGGGACTAGCATCAGCAGAGACATGAAACAGGAATAAGTAGGGTGTGTACAGGGAATAGTAAGCAGACTGGACTGCTTGGAAGGAAAAGCCAGGGCAATGCATGCAAAATCTAATATGCAGCAACTCTACATGCTTCAAGGCTGAAACTGGGCTGGTCTTAGTAAATCAGGGTCTTCTTCCTTTAGATGGTGCTGGGAAGACGGCTCTTCATTATGGCTATAAAGTGGTGCCTGGGAAAGGTGCCCCAGGTAATTCCAGTTAGCGAGGACTTCCCAGTGCAGAGCCAGCTTTCCCAGGGTGAGGAGGGAGGGAGGCTGGCTCTGCCCCTGGCCAATATTTGGTTTCAGGGAGGCTCTTTCCCCTGCCCACCACCAAAGAAATCACAGCAACAGGTGGAGAACGGGGAGTTGGGAAGGGCCAGGCCAAGGTCCCTAGAGGGTGGGGCAAGGGGGATGAGGAGGATTAGGAAGTAGCAGGTGGAACTCCGGCAGTTAGGGCTCTCATGTGTGACCAGCCCTGATTAAGGAAAATCACTTTTGTTTACTAACCAGTTTCTTGGGCCCTTCCAAGTCGAGCTAAATTGCTGGGCTTATACCTACAGAGTTTTCTCAATCCCTGAGGACCTGCTGAGGGTGCTGGGCAGGGTAGGAGGAGGAATGTACTTTTCCAGGCTGTATTTTGTGAAAAGAGTACTAGCCTGGGGACCTCAAGATAGGGATTTCTCATAACAGAGGGTTTGGTAGGTGTGTCCCCCACCCCCAACATCCTTAGGACAAATGCAGTTTGTCCATCCTTAGGACAAATACATTTTGGCAAGGACATTTTCTCAGGAAAATGGAGAGTCATGCCCATTAGGAAAATCATGAGAGGAAGCAACTGAGGTGATTCAGTTCCTAGCCTAGCTCAAAAACAAACTAGAGAGACTCCTGTCCCCAACAGTCCCCAGGCAGACTCAGATGAAATTCCAGAGAGAAATCAGCATGATGAACTTACTTGCTTGGAACACTTTACAGTTTACAAAGGACTTTCAAATACTGTATGTATTTTTAAGGATGTTTATTGCAGTCTTATTTGTAATTGTAAAAAACGAGACATGATCTAATTGTTCGATAATGGTTAAATAAATGAAAAACACCCATGTGATAAAGTATATGCAGTTATTTTAAATGATGTTGCAGATGTTTGTATTCACACACACAAGTGTGTGGAGATGTCTGTTGTTGATATTGGATTATAAAACAGTATGTCTAGTAAAATCTCATTTTGTTTAAAATCTGTATCTTCATTTCCACATAAAATCTGGAAGATTATATACTAAAATGTGAACAGTGGTTATCCCTGGGTGATGCTATAGTACATGTACCCAAAAACACCCATAAACATGTATAATATCCTAAATTTTCCAAAATTACCATATATTACTGTTGCACTAAGAAAAAGCATGGATTTTTTCCTTCACAAATAGAATTATGAGTGAACTCAAAAGAATTTCCAGTTACCGTATGGATGATGCTAGTGAGGAGATATTAACAATGAAGACCTCAGATCTACAAGGAATTTTCAGAATTTTTAGAACTTTACCTCACTTTTCAGCAATTTTTCTAGTCCTAAATCTCTGATCTATCTTTGACAGTTTTCACTTTCCTCTTAATTTGTGAATAACCCTTTTAATGATTTATTCCACTCTATTGTAAGTACTGAATTACCATTTCCCTCCATAGACTGTGAGTTCCCTGCAGGCAGGGTGCCTGTCAGAAGACATGACACCTATGCATTCACCATAAATGTTGGTTGAATGAATGCTGGGATAGAGAGAGAAGCGTAAATGAAGGATGTTTGTTAGAAGTTTGTGGACGCAGATAGATCAGTGTAAAAAAATTATAAAATGAGTGATGGAGAAGAATGGACTTTGAAGGATTTACAAAGGCACAGGGGCAGAAAGAGAGGCCATCCACTGCAAGCAGAGGGAAGAGTAAGGTGATCAACTGACCTGGAGTACTTAGCACTGAAGTGTTTCCTGAGGTTGTTCTACTTTCTGAGCTAAAACCAGTACTGTCCTCAGCAAACCAGGATGACTGGTCTTTCTATGGCAATCAAAGGCAGAAAGACAGAAAAGTAAATTCAGGAAACACGTCATGCAATTTGGCTACAGTATGGCTTAGAGCAGGGAAACCATGGACGGCAAACCTAGGAAGGTTGGGCTGGGACTCAATTGGAGAGGACCTTGAATATCAGAGTGAGACTTGTGTTGAATTTGGTGGAAACAGAAAGATCAAAGGCACTCCAAATCTTAATGCTCAACTCTTCCAGCACATATACACATGTATGTTAATTTTTAAATTTTTTTTTTGAGACAGTCCTCTGTCACCCAGGCTGGAGAGCAGTGGTGCACTCAAAGCTCATTATAACCTCAAACTCCTATGTTCAAGCAATACTCTTGCCTCAGCCTGTCAAGTAGCTGGGACTATAGGCGTGTACCATGACATCCAGCAAATTTTTTAAAATTTTGTAGAGACAGGGTCTCACTATGTTTCCCAGGCTGGTCTTGAACTCCTGGGCTCAAGTGATCCTTCTGCCTCGGCCTCCAAAGTGCTAGGATTACAGGCATAACAGCACATCTATATATTTATCACCCTCTCTCTCCCTCTCTCCTGTCTCTTTCTCTCTCTCCATTATCTCCCTTCAAAGGCATCCTTACACATTTGGCTCTTATCCCTTGACATGGTTTCTTCCTCGTATAAAGCACACCTTGGGTTTTCAAATGCAATAATCAAATCCAAGCGAGAACTGCCTTGTTAGAGGAAAGGCTGTTTTCTACCGATGGGGACAGACTCTGCTGAGCCCTCCATCTTCACACCCAGCCCCACTGTGACCAGCGACATGTACGAGTGATGACTGGCTGAGATTCAAGACACGGTCTGCGGTGTCTGGGGAACAGAGCAGAGGTGGGGGCTCCTAGGGAGCGAGAGCTAGTGACCTTGGCCTCATTAGCACCATGCTGCTGAGCAGGAAGCCACAGGCCATGCCTGGAACATCAGAGGAGCGGCTCAGGGTGTTACAGCGTCAGGGTCTACACAGAAGGCCATTGCCATCCGCATCCTGGTCTGTCTGTCTGTGCACTATAAAAACTGACAAAAAGGGCCTCACCGCTGAGTTTCAGACTGAATGTTTAATGCAATTAATGCATATTTCATAGCACAATAACTGCCAGTGCTTTGCTCTGCCATCCTCCCTGGCGAGTTATTTACACAGCCATTTTGAGCCCAGTCACAGAGGAAGTTGACAAATGAGTGTCTGTGCAACATGTCTGGTTTTTTCCCATGCAGATCAGGGCCTCACAACTTCAGAAAGTCCCTGAGCAGCATCTCAAACCTGCCCTACTCAGCATACACCCCATATACTCACCTTGGAAGATACATTCAGTCCAAAATCTCTTGCCTTACATCCTTCCGTCCTTCCCCCTCCTGAGCCCCAAAAAGAGTATAAAAGGGGGGATTTAGGCTAATATTCTCAGGTCCTAACATGGATCTTAGTGATTTTCTCATTGCAAAATTCTTAAAAATGAAGAGAGTGAGCGGTCCCCTGGTCAGTGACTTCATTTATTCATTGATCAGTTCTGACAGTCCTTTTGCAAGGCAGTTCTGCCCCGAGGATGGTCTGACGTAAATCAGGGCCCCCTCAGCTCACCTGCTCATCATGGGTGATGGATTTGGCAGGTTTTCAGGTTCCCGTGAAACAGATCTCTGGACAGGAGAGCCAGGCTGTGTGACTCAGAAGGCAGCGTTCAGCACTAGAGGGATATCGACTGATTCACATCTCGTGCTGTTTTTCACTTAACAGGCACAAATCCAGCCCTTTGAGTCTATGTTGTAACCTCTGATTCAACATCAAGAAGCTTCAGGTGTCCTTCTCTTTGTGCAATAGTCGTGTTCCTGAAAAGTTGTAGATAACACGATTTCTTTGGGTAAACATGATCCCCTGTTTCCAGCGACTCTCATTATTATTTAGAGATGTTCTGGATCATTCTTTCTTTAACATGTGAAATTTTTCTGCCTCCCTCTTTCCACTCCAGTCTCTTTGACAAATATTTAATAAAAGAAACAAATTTAGAGGACTCTTAAAAAAATTAAAGAAATCATTCTATAATGTGTAATTATTCACCTTTAAATATATCTGTTTTGTCACTATGGAGTCTTACATGCTGAGTTTTCCTAAATAGAGGCACATCTACAACTAAGCACTCTAGCAAATCAAAACAGCTGGCTGTGTTATTTTTTAATGAATGTACAAAGCTGAATTCATAAAGTTGATCTGATGAGAATTCCTTAAAGTACAGTCCTATGTAGCAAGCTCTCTTTAACATGCTGCTTTTAGGTTTTAAGTCTTGCCATGGGAGAAAGCAGTAGGATAATAGAAAAGCTAAGGCCTTGGATTCAAGCCTGAATTGGACATGGAAGAAAATGATACTTAGCATTCCTGGCCAATGGGAAGATTTAATTTGAGAAGGAACATGATGGGGTCTGGAACTCTGGTGGGCTGTGATGACATGAGGACTATAGTGGTTATGGCTATCTGTCTAGTCTGAAGTCTTACAGGTCTGGGTTTGAATGCTAGCTTCACCTCATATCAGTAACCTTGAGTTACTTGTCTTCTCTAAGCCTTGCTTGTACTATAAAATGGGTGCAACTTGGAACCTACTGATAATGCCATGGCATGCATGAAATAATGCACATACACCACTTAGCACGGGGCCTGACTGTCACAAGCGTTCAATAAATATCTGTTTAAACAAGGTAGAACTGTGGTTTGGTGTGTTTTTAATCATCCTGGATTCTGTGAATATGGCAGGACATAGAGTATTATTATCTCCATTTTGCAAAAGGATTTTGAAACCCAGAAGTTCAAGGTCTTGCCAGATCACATTGCCAATGAGTGCTAGGAAAGCAAAGATTGCAGCACTTTACCTGGCTCATTTTACACTGGAAGACACTTTATAAAATGAAAGTTCTCACTTCCTTCCCCTGGTATTCAGTTATCTGTCTTGAACTGACCAGGGCTAGAGAGGGAAGGACCCACCTTCCAACTCCCTAGACCTCAGGCCACTGAGACCCATTCTCCAACATGGAAGGAATGCTCAAATAGCAATAGCTTTCAATGACTGAGCACTTACTTTCTGCTGGAATTGCGCTAGTGTTTTACCCACATTAGAGCCACCCTTTGCAGATTTACAAATGACAGAATGGGCTCACAGAGTTAGGGTGACTTGCTGAGGAGGAACAGCCAGGAAGTTTTCACATCATGACAGAAATCAGTTAGTTTAGTCAATGTGACTCCCAAGTAAAGATTACATCACTTCACTATGTGGTGATTCAAGTTCAGGCTTAAAGTTTCCTCAAGCAGAAATTATTAAACCTGGCTGATGATCAGAATTGCCCAAGACACTTATAAAATAATGCAGATTTCCAGGTAGCACCCTTGGGAACCCTGACTCAGCGTGTCTGGGCCAGATCAAGAATCTATATGGTATTTTGAAAATCCCCAGCTGAGGCTTATGATCAGCCAGGTGTTGGAAGTTTGCTTTGGGGCACATGCCTAGCTGCCCTCTGGGGAGCTTCTGACCTTACAGATGGGCTAACTCACGACAGTTCCTAACTGTTCTATTAGATCATTTTTATTGCCAGTTCCTTCCTCAGCTTCAGGCTCAGGGTTTCAGTCCAGATATCAAGCATTTATGGAGTGCCTACTGTGAGCAGGACCCTGAATGACACCTTGGGCTTAAGAAGCCAATAATTCATGGCCCTTGGGCCAGCTGTGTTCTTAACCCAGGAGCTAGTGTGTCTGCAAGCTTCTGAACACATGTTTCCTTGTAAAGATTTTATTTTGTTAAATAATATGCGATCTATTGTTTCAGAAATCCAGGGCCTGTGTCCTTTTGTGTCTTTATAATTAATAACACCAAATTAATAACACCTAATACCAAGTTCCATGCCCAGCAAAAAATGGTTGATAGCCCTGTGCTGGTTTAAATGAAACAAGAAACTCCTTCAGAGGGAATTAAACATCCCTAGTTACGGATCTCTGGTCTGGCCAAAATATCTTTTTTTTCCTTTTTTTTTTTTTTTGAGACAGAGTCTCACTCTGTCGCCCAGGCTGGAGTACAGTGGCGTAATCTTGGCTCACTGCAACCTCTGCCTCCCAGGTTCAAGTGATTCTCCTGCCTCAGCCTCCTGAGTAGCTGGGATTACAGGTGCCCACCACCATGCCCAGTTATTATTTTATTATTATTTTGTATTTTTAGTAGAGACAAGGTTTCACCATCTTGGCCAGGCTGGTCTCTAACTCCTGATCTTCTGATCCACCCACCTCAGCCTCCCAAAGTGCTGGGATTACAGGCATGAGCCACCACAATGAGCCTGGCCAAAAGATCTTGCAGAGTTCATTTCTGCTTCTCAATATACAACAACCCAGCTTTCTTCTCCCTAATTACATCTCCCCCCACATACAATGCCCAGTGAATCTGAACAGAGTCTGGAAAGAAATTGCGTGCATTCAGTGATTCTGAACTCTGGCTTTACATTAATGCCACCTGGGGAGTTCCTAAAGTCTACTTATGCCCAGGGTCTAGGCACAAGTTTTTTTAATTTTCCTTTTATTCTTCTTCTTAAGATCCCCAGATGATGCTAATGTGTAGCCAGTTGAGAAGCTGAAGAGAACTGGGCTGGTAATTGGCAGGTCTGGGTTCAACTCTAGCCTATCCGGCCATTTATAAATGGCTCTCCCAAGCTGAACTCTCTTCCACATCTGTAAAATGAGGATACTAGACTAGACCTCTTGTGGACTAGATCTTTTCAGCTGTCACATTCTAAGTTTTGATAGTCTGGGACCAGTTCAGGTGAGGAGTGAGGGTTGAACAGGGAACAACAAGAGACCTTGTTCCTTTAAAAGGGCCAGATGCTCTTAGGGAGGGAGAAAGCAAGAGAGAAAGAACATGAACTAGATGCTAATTGGAAAGGATAAGGGGCATGTCGAGTTGTCAGTTTCGTTCTCTGGGACCTGGTCTGTAAGTGCTGGAACTGCATCATATGGATCACAGGAAGGATCCTGGGCATGCCAATTTCTGTCCTCTCTCCTATCTATCTGTCTGTCGGCATGCTGCTCCTCAGCAGAGGGCCTGTTTGTTTTCTTAAGATGATAAGTCCTTCTAAGTCTCCCTCAGCAGAGCCTACGATTGAAAGTGACAATTGGAGCCTCCTGTATTTAAAAGCTGCCACTGTGTATTAGTAGCAGAATCAATTTAGGTTGGGGGACATTTTATTGATGCATTTTAAAACTTGATCACAGAGAGGTGAGCAGGTGTACAAGGAGGTAGGATGGGGTATACAGAAAAGAAGTCTGGTTGGAGAAGAAGGGGCATGCCCCCATTTTTTTTTTTTTTTTTTTTTGAGACGGAGTCTCATTCTGTCGCCCAGGCTGGAGTGCAGTGGCCCGATCTCAGCTCACTGCAAGCTCCGCCTCCCGGGTTCACACCATTCTCCTGCCTCAGCCTCCTGAGTAGCTGGGACTACAGGCGCCCGCCACCACGCCTGGCTAATTTTTTGTATTTTTAGTAGAGACGGGGTTTCACTGTGTTAGCCAGGATGGTCTCGATCTCCTGACCTCATGATCCGCCTGTCTCGGCCTCCCAAAGTGCTGGGATTACAGGCTTGAGCCACCGCACCCGGCCTAGTTCCACTTTTAAAGGTAGCTCCACATGGTTAAATTTGTTGCCCTCATTCAAAAGTGCAAAGTGAAATGGAAGGCTGGGCAATGAAGAGGTAACTTGGTGCAGTGTGAACAGCTGACTGCGTGTACCTGAAACCAATGGGGCCAGGAAGTATAGAGTCATCTGTCCATTGCTGAATTAGAGTTCAACTCCCAACTCAACTATAAAGCAAAACATTCTCAGAAGGCATTCTCTCCTCCCGTCTGACATGAGGACTTCTCCTCCCACATATGCAGTTTCTTTCTTTTTTTCTCCATTCCTCAGACAAAGCTTGCTGTGAGACATTTGTAAAGCACCTCCTATATGACAGATACTCTCCTAAGCACTGGGACACAAAGATGCATGACTAGGAGCCTTTAAAGGACCCCAAGGGCTCTACTAGCTGGGAGACAGAATGATAAGCCACAGTTAGAGTAGCATGTGACAGGTGTGAAGAGGAGGGGCCTTGGTGCTTTGGGGACACAGAGCTTGCCAACTGAGAGAGTAAAGAGAGATACCAAAGCTGATTTTTGACATTAGCAAGAAGAAATTTGTTATAGCAAGAGAGAATAACACGTGCAAAGGTATGGAAACCCAGACATGCATGTTCTTCTCAGGGAACTGCATGTGTTTCAATATAGCTGGAGTAAGAGTTCCAGAGGGAGGGAAGTGGAAGGCAAGCTAGAGGGGAAGGTAGACATCAGATCACAAAGGATGCAATAGGTTTAGCTGAGTTAGAACTACATCTGAAAGGTAAAGGAAATCAGTAAAAGGCCTTAGAGAAGAATATGATATTAGATGTATACTTTTTTAAAAAAATTCTTTTAGATAGAGTCTCGCTGTGTCTCCCAGGCTGGAGTACAGTGGTGCCATCTCGGCTCACTATGACCTCCGCCTCCCTGGTTCAAGCGATTCTCCTGCCTCAGCCTCCCAAGTAGCTGGGATTACAGGTGCCCACCACCATGCTTAGCTAATTTTTGTATTTTTAGTAGAGACAGGGTTTTACCATGTTGGTCAGACTGGTGTCTAACTCCTGACCTCAGGTGATCTGCCTGCCTTGGCCTCCCAAAGTGCTGGGATTACAGGTGTGACCCACCGTACCCGGCCTAGACATATAATTTAGAAAGACCACTGTAAGAGCAGTATGCAGGATACCTTAGAAAGGGACAAGACCAACAAAAATAAGCAATGGGGCTGGGATAGCTGGCTAGCCATATGCAAAAGAATGACACTGGACCCCTACCTTTTGCCATATACATGCCAAAATTAACTCAAGTTGGATTAAAGGTTTAAATGTAAGACCTCAAACTATAAGAATCCTAGAAGAAAACCTAGGAGACACCATTCTGGACACAAAGATGAATGATTAGTAGCCTCCCGAGGACTCCAAGGGCTCTACTAGCTAGGAGACAGAATGATAACCAACAATTAGAGCAGCATGTGACAGGTGCTAAGAGAAAGTCTTTGCATTGGCCTTGGGAAAGAATTTATGACTAAGTTCTCAAAAGCAATTGCAACAAAACCAAATATTGACAAGTGGGACCTAAAGAGCTTAAAGATTTTAAGAGCTTCTGCTCAGCCAAAGAAAGTAACTATCAACAGAGTAGACAGACGACTGCAGAATGGGAGAAAATATTTGCAAATGATGCATCCAACAAAGGTCTAATACCCAGAATCTATAAGGAACTTAAACAATTCAGCAAGCAAAAAACAGATAACCCCATTTTAAAAATGGGCAAAGGACATGAACAGACACTTCTCAAAAGAAGACATACAAGTGGCTAACAAACATGAAAAGATGCCTCACATCACAAATCATCAGAGAAATGAAAGTCAGAACCACAATGAGATACCATCTTACACTAGTCTGAATAGCTACTATTAAAAAGTAAAAGCAAATAAATAAAATAACAGACTCTGGCAAGTCTTCAGAGAAAAGGGAATGCTTATACACTGTTGGTGGGAATGTAAATTAGTTCAGCCCCTGGGGAAAACAGTTTGGAGAAGTAAAATATAGCTACCATTCAACCCAGCAATCCCAGTACTGGGTATATATCCAAAAGAAAATAAATTGTTCTACCAAAAAGACACATGCATTTGTATGTTCATCACAGCATTATTTACAATAGCAAACTCATGGATCTATCTAGATGCCATTCATCAGTGGTGGATTGGATAAGAAAATGTGGTGTATATATACACAGTGGAATACTACATAGACATAAAAAGAATAAAATCATGTCCTTTGCATCAACATGGATGGAGTCATTATCTTAAGGCCATTATCCTAAGCAAACTAACATAGGAACAGAACACCAAACACTACATGTTCTCACTTAAAAGTGGGAGTTAAACATTGGGTACTCATAACCAAACATAAAGAAGGTACAAGCCAGGCGGAGTGGCTCACGCCTGTAATCCCAGGACTTTGGGAGGCTGAAGTAGGTGGACCACCTGAGATCAGGAGTTCGAGACCAGTCTGGCCAACATGGCAAAACTCTGTCTCCCCTAAAAATACAAAAATTAGCCAGGTGTGGTGGCATGTACCTGTAGTCCCAGCTACTTGAGAGACTGAGGTAAGAGAATCACTTGACCTGAGGAAGCTAAGGTTGCAGTAAGCTGAGATCATGCCACTGCACTCCAGTCTGGGCAACAGAGTGAGACTCTGTATCAAAGGAAAAAAAAAAAAAAAAAAAGATGGTACAATAGACACTGGGGGATGCCAGAAGGGGTAGGGAGAGAAAGGGTCAAGGGCTGAAAAACTATTGGGTACTGTGCTCACTATTTAGGAGACTAGGAGATGGAATCACTCATATCTCAAACCTCAGCATCATGCAATATACCCATGTAACAAACCTATACATGTACTCCCTGAACCAAAAAGACAAGTTGAAATTACCAAAATGAAAGAATACTTATACTTTAAAAGAAAGGTATAAGATTGAAGAAAGGGAAAAAATAAACCCAAATCACACTAAATAGTAGATGCTATTCTAATGGAGCTATAGGCTTAAGAGGAGAAGGTTTTCCAGGGCATTCTGAAACCATATAACACAGGCAGATAATTTCCCTTAGAACTAAAAATTATTTCTCTCTCTTTGAGGCTCTATAGCTGGTCTTGGTATAGGCACTCTGGCCTCAGAATTTCTATAGATAGTGCTTGTAAGAGTTCCTGACCTCGATCGGGGACACTTATTTCATGCTCTGGGATCACACCCGTCAGGGGTATGTCTTCAAGTTGTGGAGTCAAACCATCATCACTTCCAACTGCTAATGTCCACTGCAGTATCTCTAATCTGAGTTCTGCATGTCTGTCTTGTTCCTATCTGGCTGACAAATTCACCTCTTTTTTCTCTTCAGCCCTGATTAAGTTTACCAACATTAAAAATCTAGGCAGTATCTTGGAGAAGCAATTGAACCCACTGTCTTTTAGAATATCTGATTGTGTGTAATCCAGAGACAACTTAACTACTCCTGACTTATTCTGGCTTATCTCCTGACAGTTGGGAAGTAGAAGCAATTGTTTCCATTGGGAATAACAGTGTGGGACATCTCACTGAGCTGCTGTGTTTATGGATCTATATGAATCCCAGTTGCTGTCCACCCTGCTCAGAGGCTCTAAATCAGAGTCACATGGAAATTTTGGTCTTTGTAGCTTCAGGTCCATGACATATTCTTAACGTGGAACCTCAAAAGCCCTCCCACGTAGAACTCTATCTCTTTTCCCAGAGTTTGGGGTAGGAAAGATAGTAAAGATGGGACAGATTTTGATAATTTTTCTTGTAAGGTACAACTGGAGGCACTTAAAGTTTGATGGCATTTGGGTGGAGGGAGATGTTTCTCAGGTCTCTGGCCTGATGACACCATGGATGGAAATGCCAGCAACTGAGGTTGGAAATGGTGAAGAAAATGTTTGGGGATGAGATGATGACTTTAGTATTGGATATGCTGAATGGTCCATCCAGGTAAAAACATCTAGCCCACTGTTGGTTATGCAAGTGTGAAGCTCAGGGGAAAGCTTTGGACTGGAAATAATTATTGAAAAATTATTAGTTTATATGTGAGAGTTGAAACACTCAGTAAGAGTGGATAAGGGTAGATGATAAGAGTGTAGAGTAAAACTCCAGAATGCTGAATTTTATGAGTGAGTAGAAGAGGTCCCCACAGAGAAGATAAAGGGGTAATAAGAGAGATAGCAGGAAGGCCAAAGGTGCATGGAATCACAGAGGCTAAGAAAATCTAACATCTGAAGTAGAATGGCATTTTCACTGTCTCACTTTCAGCAAACAGGTCCTGTGTGGTAAAGATTTGAACCTGGCAATTAAGATTTTCCAATGACTTTGTCAAGAGAAGTTTCAGTAGAGTAGTGAAGGCTGGAATCAGATTGAAACGTGTTTGAGAATGTGAAATACAGAAATGGAGGCCCAGAGTATGGACAAGTCTTTCAAGAGTGGATGAGAAAGGGAGAAAAGAGATCAGGCTGTGGCCAAATGTGGGTGTGGAGGAGAGTCTCAGTTTGCTTCATTTACAGGACAGGATATGTTGAGTATGTTCCCAGGCTGAAAGGAAGGCTCGCCAGGTGGGCAAGAGGTTGAACACGACCAGTGGAACAAGGTTTTGGAGATGTGGGAGACAGTGCAGTTTAGGGCATCCTGGAAGCTTTGAGGAAGAGAAGGAACACCCTATCCTTGGATAGCAGAAGTAAGAATGAATGTGGCTAAAGCGACCTGTGTGGGTAGGGTTGGGGTGGAGAGCCAAGGACCATCACTCTTGCTAGCCTCAATTTTCTTTTTTTATTAGCTTTATTTTTAATAGACAAGCAATAATCACATATATATTATAGGGCACAGGTGATGTTTCAATACTTATATACACTGTGAAATAATCAAATCAGGTTAATTCGTATATCCATCACCTTGAATAGCTATCATTTCTTTGGTTTTGTTTTGTTGTTATTGTTGTTGTTGTTGTTGTTTAAAACAGATTTTCCCTCTGTTGCCCAGGCTAGAGTGCAGTGGCATGATCTCTGCTCACTGCAACCTCCACCTCCCAGGGTCAATTGATTCTTCTGCCTTAGTCTCCCAAGTAGCTGGGATTACAGGCATGTGCCACCATGCCCAGCTAATTTTTGTATTTTTAGTAGAGACGGCATTTTGCCACATTGGCCAGGCTGGTCTCATACTCCTGATCTCAAGTGATCTGCTTGCCTCATATCATTTCTTTGTAATGGGAAGGTTCAAAATCCTCTTTTGTAGCTTGTTTGAAATATTCAATGCATCGTTCTTACCTGTAGCCAACATACTGTGAAATAAATCACCAAAACTCCTCCTGTGTAACTGAAACTTTGTACCCACTGACCAACATCTCCCCTTTCCCCTCCACCCCCGACACCAGCCCCTGGTAAACACCATTCATTCGACTCTCTGCTTCTATGAGTTTGACTTTTTAAATTTCCACATATATGTGAGATCGTGTGGTATTTGTCTCTTTGTGCACTTAATATAATGGCCTCTGGATTAATCCATGTTATTGCAAATAACAGAATTTCTTGTTTTTAAGGGTGAATACTATTCCATTGTGTATGTATACTACAATAACCTAGGTGTCTATTAATGGATGGATGAATAAAACTTCACTGATGAATAAAAAATTCTGGTTGGAACTGAGTGCCATGGAGGGTTTGGGTGTTCTCCCTTCTTTTCTGTGCTTTCCAGTCAAAGCCACATGAATGACTCCTTTCTGATCACAAAGCAAGTCCCACCCTTGTCCTGACTGAAGCTCAGGATGGAACCCTTCACCAAACCCCTGAGAGGGAATAAAACAGAAGATTTGAAGCCACAAGACTGTTGAGGAAATCTAATTGAGCTATGGACTTGCCCAAGGTCACAGAGGAAATGAGTAGAAGTGCTGGAACTGGAGGCTGCCCAGCCCTGCCACATCCTCAGCCAATCCCCAAATGGAGAAAGGAAGGATATTCAAGGTTCAGTGCAACCCATCCCCACCACTGATGAACAACAGGAAATCAGAAGAGCAGGTGCACTTCGCAGCTTCCAGGTCAGTCCTTGCCTGGCAGGTGCAGCCCAGGTGCAGATGTTTGCAAACACAGCCAGGCTCCTATCCTGGCCTGGGGGAGGGTGGCAGCCACTCTCTATTGTTATGCTTAGCTCTTCTTGCAAGAGGAATCTTTGCTGTCTATTCCTGAGCAAGGAGCCTTTGATTCTGGAGGAGTGATGCATTTCCTGACTTTGATCTATCACAAATCAGATCTTTGCACACTCTCAAGAGAACACTTTTCATTTTAAAGGCTCTGAGCTGGCTGTCTCTGTTGATCACCTGTGGAGCTGCTCTTCCCCCTAGTGCTCATTCTTCCAGCAAAACAGGCCCCTAGGCAGCCTGCCTGGGACAGTCAATGAAAACAGGCTGCCCAAAAGGGTTCCCAAATGAACAGCAGCCGAGATCCCACGGACTGACACAGTCCCCTTCTTCTGGCTTGGGGCTGAGGGGAGCATCCACTGTTAAGGACAGATGAGTTGAAATAACAAAAAATGGGAAGCCTCTCTCACCTACAGGAACAGTACAGGGACCTCCTCAAAGGATTTGCACACTCTGCTCCCGAGCCTTCAATGCTCCCTTTAGGATGGAGTGGGTGCATAATACCTGCTTCATTTTGCAGATGACAAAACTAAAACCCATAGCAAGTTTCCTGAGCAATTTGGAACTGCAGATCCAGGATAATAACAGAACATTAGACTCCTTTCCCTGTACTCCACTGACCATTCCACAGGATCCCTAGGTGAGGCTGGAAGACCCCCGAAAGGCATTCCAGGGGAGGGCAAGACTGGGCTGAGAAAAGTCTGAACCTTATAGGGTTTCAGACTCCATAGCAACACAGTACTGCACTTGGGAGTTAGAAGAATTGAATTCTGGCTTTGGCTCTCCCACGTATCAGCAGTCGGAATCTTGAACAAATTACACAAACTTTCTGAACTGCTTCTGTAATCAAACCTGTCTGCTTGTATCATAGGATAAATCAAATAAGGTGAATGATGGACAAACCTCATTTTATTGCTCTCTGCTTTACTGCGTTTACGGACATTGTGTTTTTTACAGATTGAAGATTTGTGGCAACTGCACGATACAAGTCTATTGGTGTCATTTTTGAACATCATGTGCTCACTTTGCATCTCTGTGTAACGTTTTGGTAATTCTCACAATATTTCAAACTTTTAAATTATTAGTACATCTGTTACAGTGATCTGTGATCAGTGATCTTTGATGTTATTACCATAATTGGTTTGGGGCACCACAAACTGTGCTCATATAAGATGGTGAACTCAATCAATAAATCTGTGTGTTCTGAACACTCCACCAACTGGCCATGCCCCTTTCTCTCTCCCTTTGCCTCAAGCCTCCCTATTCCCTAAACATGACAGTATTGACATTAGGCCAATTAATAACCCCACAATGGCCTCTAGGTGTTCAAGTGAAAGGAAGAGTAACATGTCTTTCGCTTTAAATCAAAAGATAGAATGATTAAGCTTAGTAAGGAAGGCATGTTGAAAGCCACAATAAACCAAAAGCTAGGCCTCTTGGGCCAAACAGCCAAGTTGTGAATGCAAAGGAAAAGTTATTGAAGGAAATTAAAAGTGCAACTCCAGTGAACACATGAATGATAAGAAAGCAAAACGGCCCTATTGCTGATATGAAGAAAGTTTGAGTGGTCTATGTAGATCAAACAAGCCATAATGTTCCCTTAAGCCAAAGGCAAATCCAGAACAAGCCCCTAGCTCTCTTCAATTCTATGAAGGCTAGGAGAGATGAGGAAGCTGCAGAAGAAAAATTAGAAGCCAGCAGATGTTGGTTCATGAGGTTAAGGAAATAAGCTGTCTTAATATCATAAATGTTCATAAAGAAGCAGCAAGTGTTGACATAGAAACTGCTGCAAGTTATCCAGAAGATCTAACTAAGCTCACTGATGAAGGTAGTTACACTAAACAATAGATTTTCAGTGGAGACAAAGCAGGCTTCTATCAGAAGAACATGCTGTCTGGGACTTCCATAACTATAGGGGAGAAGTCAATGCATGGCTTCAAAGCTTCAAAAGAAAGGCTGGATCTGTTCTTAGGGGCTAATGTAGCTTGTGATTTCAAGTAGAAGCCAATGCTCACTGATCATTCTGAAAATCCTAGGGTCCTTGAGAATTATGTTAAATCTTCTCTGCCTGTGCTCTAGAAATGAAACAACAAAGCCTAGATGACAGCATACCTGTTTACAGCATGGTTCACTGAATATTTTAAGCACACTATTAAGACCTACTGCTCGGAGCGGGGTGTGGCAGGGAAAGGTTATTTCAGCAGATTACTGCTCATTGACAATGCACCTGGTCACCCAAAAGCTGATGGAGATATACAAGATGGATATTGTTTTCATGTTTGCTAACACATTCCGCAACCCATGAATTAAGGAGTCTGTCATGCACATCCGTGTGAAGAGACCACCAAACAGGCTTTGTGTGAGCAATAAAGTTTTTTAATCACCTGGGTGCAGGCGGGCTGAGTCCAAAAAAAGAGTCAGCAAAGGGACATGGGGTGGGGCCGTTTTATAGGATTTGGGTAGGTAAAGGAAAATTACAGTCAAAGGGGGTTGTTCTCTGGTGGGCAGGGGTGGGGGGGTCGCAAGGTGCTCAGTGGGGGAGCTTTTGAGCCAGAATGAACCAGGAAGAGAAATTTCACAAGGTAACATCATCAGTTAAGGCAGGACCAGGCCATTTTCACTTCTTTTGTGGTGGAATGGGCCTGTGAGGCTGGAAGGAGATATTTTCCTTGGTCTAAGAACCATTTGCCTTGTGTAGGAAGAGATTGATAGGTGGAAGTTTCAGCGGGTGAGTAGGTGGGAGTGACCAGTGTGAAGGAGAAAAACTGACCATGAGGGACAGAAGTTGGAACTCTAGCTGCTTTTTTAGCTAACTTATCAGCATAAGCATTGTTCTGAGCAATGGGATCTGAAGTCTTTTGATGGTCCTTGCAGTGAATGACTCTAGCTTCCTTTGGAAGTAAAGTGGCTTTGAGAAGCGTTTTTATTAAAGAGGCATTAATGATGGAGGACCTTTGCATAGTGAGGAAACCTCTTTCAGCCTATGTAACAGCATGGTGGCACAGAATATGGAAAACATATTTAGAGTCAGTATAAATATTGATGCGTAGTCATTTTGCAAGAGTGAGGGCCTGAGTTAAGGCAACTAGTTCAGCTTGCTGAGAGGTAGTGGAGAGTGGCAGAGTGGTAGCCTCAATGACAGATGTGGAAGATACTATTGCATAGCCTGCCTTTGCTAGTGAGTGGTGATTAGGCCTGATGGAACTGCCATCAATAAACTAAATGTGATCAGGGTGAGGAACAGGGAAGAAGGAAATACGGGAAAATGGGGTGAATGTCAGGTGGATCAGAAAGGTGCAGTCATGAGAGTCAGGTGTGGTATCTGGAGTAATGTGGGAGGCCGGATTGAAGTCCAGGCCAGGAACAATGGTAATTGTGGGAGACTCAACAAAGACTGAGTATAGTTGAAGGAGCCAGGGAGCAGAAAGTATATGTGTCAGGTGGGAGGAAGAAAATAGATTTTGGAAGTTATGAAAACTGTAGAGAGTGAGTTGAGCATAGTTTGTGATTTTGAGGGCCTCTAAAAGTATTAGGGTGGTGGCGGCTGCCACATGCAGACATGAAGGCTAGTAGGCTAAAACAGTAAGGTCAAGTTGTTTGGATAAAAAGGCTACAGGGGGCGGTCCTGGATCTTGTGTAAGAATTCAGACTGCACTAACCATGCCTAGGAAGGAAAGGAGTTGTTGTTTTGTAGAGGGATTGGGGTTTGGAAGGTTAGCCGGGCACAATCAGCAGGGAGAGCGCGTGTGTTTTTATGAGAATTAAGCCGAGATACATAACAAATGAGGAAGAAATTTGGGCTTGACTGAAGTAATGGGGGCTGTCTGTGAAGCTTTGCAGCAATACAGCCCAGGTAATTTGCTGAGCCTAATGGGTGTCAGGGTCAGTCCAGGTGAAAGCGAAGAGAGGCTGGGATGAAGGGTGCAAAGGAACAGTAAAGAAAGTATATTTGAGATCCAGAACAGAATAATGGGTTGTGGAGGGAGGTATTGAGGATAGGAGAGTATATGGGTTTGGCACCATGGGGTGGATAGGCAAAACAATTTGGTTGATAAGGCACAGGTCTTCTCTCACCTGTAAGCCTTGTCTGGTTTTAGGACAGGTAAAATGGGGGAATTGTAAGGGGAATTTACAGGCTTTAAAAGGCCATGCTCTAACAGGTAAGTGATAACCGGCTTTAATCCTTTTAAAGCATGCTGCAGGATGGGATCCTGGCATTGAGCAGAGTAAGGGTGATTAAGTTTTAATGAGATGGTAAGGGTGCATGATCGGTCACCAAGGAGGGAGTAGAGGTATCCCATACTTGTGGGTTAAGGTGGGGAGATACAAGGGGAGGATGCGAAAGAGGCTTTGAACTGGGGGAAAAGGCAGCAATGAGGTGTGGCTGTAGCCTAGGAATAGTCAGGGAAGCAGATAATTTAGTTAAAATGTCTCAGCCTAATAAGGGAACTGGGCAGGTGGGGATAACTAAAAAGGAGTGCATGAAAGAATGTTGTCCAATTGGCACCAGAGTTGGGGAGTTTTAAGAGGTTTAGAAACTTGGCCAACAATACCACAACGGTTGTGGAGGCAAGGGAAACAGGTCTTTGAAAAGAAGGTAATGTGGAGTGGGTAGCCTCTGTATTGACTAAGAAGGGGACGGACTTACCTTCCACTGTGAGAGTTACCTAGAGCATCTGTGATGGTCCTGTAGGCTTCCGAGGCGATCGGGCAGTGTCAGTCTCCAGCTGCTAAGCCGAGAAGATCTGGGAAGGAGTCAGTCAGAGAGCCTTGGGCTAGAGTTCCAGGGGCTCTGGAAGTGGCTGCCAGGTGAGTTGAACAGTCCAATTTTCAGTGGGGTCTCTCACAGATGGCACACAGCTTAGGAGGAATCCTGGGCTGTGGACATTCCTTGGCCTACTTGCCAGATTTCTGGCACTTGTAGTAAGCTCCTGAGGGAGGAGGTTCTGGAGGAACCTCTGGCAGCTGCGGTTCAGGCATTTGGAGTTCTTGTGTGCTGGAGATGTGGCTGGGGTTTCTCTCACAGTGGAGGCAAGGAATTGTAATTCAGAAATACATTGCTACTTGGCTGCCTCTACTTTATTATTGTACACCTTGAAGGCGAGGTTAATTAAGTCCTGTTGTGGGGTTTGAGGGCTGGAATTAATTTTTGGAGTTTTATTTAATGTTGAGAGCAGATTGGGTAATAAAATGTATATGAGAATGAGACGGCCTTTTGACCTTTTAGGGTCTAGGGCTATATAAAGCATCTCAGGGTTGCTGCTAAATGGGCCATGAACTGGGCAGGGTTTTTCATATTTGATGAAAAAGAGCCTAAACGCTAATTGATTTGGGAGAGGTCGGATAAAGGAAAAGGAGCATTAACCTTGACTATGTCTTTAGCTCTAGTCACTTTTTTAAAAGGAAATTGCTGGGCAGGTGGGGGAGGGCTAGTCGCGGAACAAAACTGTAAGCCAGACCGGGTGTGAGGAGAGGAGGTGATAAAAGGATTATAGTGTAGGGGAGTGGAGGCTGAGGAAAAATTAGGACCTAGCTCAGCCTGGTGAGGAAGGGAGAGGTCAGATGGGTCCGTAGAAAAGGAAGATTAGAAAGACTCAGGCAGGAGGGAAAGAAGGAAGATTTGGGATGAGTTGCATTGGGAAGAGAGAATAGGGAGGGACCAATGTGTAAAAGAATGCCTGGACGTCAGGCACCTCAGGCCGTTTGCCCATTTTACGACAAGAATTATTTAGATCTTGTAGGATGGAAAAATCAAAAGTACTGTTTTCTGGCTTTTTGGAACTACTGTCAAGTTTGTATTGGGGTCAAGTGGCATTGTAGAAGAAAATAAGGCATTTAGGTTTTAAGTCAGGTGTGAGTTGAAGGGGTTTTAAGTTCTTGAGAACACAGGCTAAGGGAGAAGAAGGAGCAATGGAGGGTGGAAGGTTGCCCATAGTGAAGGAGGCAAGCCTAGAGAAAAGAGAGAGTAGAGACACAGAGAGAAGGGGTTGGGGGGTTCTTGCCCTCCAGAAAAGCAGGAAAGGGGTCAAGACGTGGAGATAAGGGGTCGGGGGGTTCTTGCCCTCCAGAAAAGCGAGAAAGGGGTTGGGAGGTTCTTGCCCCCTAGAAAAGCAGAGAAGGGGTAGAGACAGGGAGACAAGGGGTCAGGGTGTTCTTGCCCCCCAGAAAAGCGGTATTTGCTGCTAAGGGTGAAGGACCAAGGCAGGCATCCCTGCGTGGTCAGACACCTCTGAAATGTGGGTGAATAATCAGGCAGGTGTTCCCAAGTGATTAAACACCAAGGGAAGACTGGCTTCCTGAGTCCATGACCGGCACCAGAGTTTGGGGTCCATGGATAAAATGCGTCTCCTTTGTCTCTACCAGAAGAGGAAAGGAACTGAAATTATGAGAAAGGAGAGATTGAAGTGTGGTGCCAAGATTGAAAGGAGAAAGAGGTTGAGGGATAGTGAGAGAGGTTGGAGAAGAGAATAAAGAGGCCACTTACCGGATTTAAAATTGGTGAGATGTTCCTTGGGCTGGTCAGTCTGAGGACCCGAGGTCGTAGGTGGATCTTTCTCACGGAGCAAAGAGCAGGAGGACAGGGGATTGATCTCCCAAGGGAGGTCACCCCCGATCCGAGTCACGACACCAAAATGTCATGCGCGTCCATGTGAAGAGACCACCAAACAGGCTTTGTGTGAGCAATAAAGCTTAAGGGAGATGTGGTGGAGCCGTTTTATAGGATTTGGGTAAGTAAGGGAAAATTACAGTCAAAGGGGGTTGTTCTCTGGTGGGCAGGGGTGGGGAGTCACAAGGTGCTCAGTGGGGGAGCTTTTGAGCCAGGATGAGCCAGGAAAAGGAATTTCACAAGGTAACATGGTCAGTTAAGGCAGGAATGGGCCATTTTCACTTTTTTTATGGTGGAATGTCATCAGTTAAGGCAAGAACCTGCCATCTGGATGTGTATGTGCAGGTCACAGGGGATATGATGGCTTAGATTTGGCTCAGAGGCCTGACAGAGTCGTTTCAACTTTCAAGTCTTATTATTTAAAAAACATATTTTGTAAGGCTATAGCTGTCATAAATAGTGATTCCTCTGATGGATCTGGGCAAAGTGAATCGAAAACCTTCTGGTAAGGATTCACTATGTTAGATGTCATTAAGAACATTCGTGATTCTTGGGAAGAGGTCAAAATATCCATATTAACAGGAGTTTGGAAGAAGTAGATTCCAACGCTCATAGATGATTTTGAGAGACTCAAGACATCAGTGGACAAAGTCAATGCAGATGAAGTAGAAATAGCAAGAGAACTAGAATTAGAAGTGGACCCTGAAGATGGGACTGAATTGCTGCAATCTTGTGGTAAAACTTGAACAGGTGAAAAATTGCTTCCTATGGATGAGTAAAGAACGTAGTTTCTTGAGATGAAACCTACTCCTGGTGAAGATGCTATGAACATTGTTAAAATGATGATAAAAGATTTATAATATTCTATAAACTTATTATAGTCAATAAAGCAGCAACAGGGTTTGAGAGGACTGACTCCAATTTGACAAGAGTTCTACTGTGGGAAAAATGCTATCAAACAGCATCACATGCCACAGAGAAAGCTTTTGTGAAAGAGAGAGTCAATAGATGTGGTAAACGTCATTGTATTATTTTAAGAAATTGCTACAGCCACCCTAACCTTCAGCAACCACCACCCTGATCAATCAACAGCCATCAACATCAAGGCAAGACCTTCCGCTAGCAAAAAGATTCCCACCTGCTGAAGATTCAGATGATCATTAGCAATTTTTAGCAATAAATTATGTGTAATTAAGGTATGTACATTTTTAAAAAACACAATGCCTTATTCCTATTAAGTCATGCTTAGTAGACTACAGTATAGTGTAAACATAACTTTTATATGTACTGGGAAGCCAAAAACTGTGCGTGATTCACTTTAATATGATATTCACCTTATTGTGGTGGTCTGGAACCAAACTTGCAATGTCTTTGAGGTATGCCTATATATAAAAATTTGCAAAAAATCAGAAGAATTTGTACTCCCTCCCATTTTCTCTCTGCTGTAACATCACAGAACTTCTTTTTTTCTTTTGTATTTTACTCAATATGTACAGCAACAAGATCCTTCAGGAAGCCCTGGGTTCCAGCCCTGGTTCTGTCACTTGTTGCTTCTGGGACTTGGGCAAGCCCAACAATGAAACTGTAACTTACAAACCCGTTTTGTTTGCCCACCTCACTGATGAAACCATGTAGGAGTGAGCCCTTTGAACCCTGGAAAACAAAGAAGAGGCTTCTCCTCCATACGTCTTGGGTCTGGGCTTTTCTCTTCCCATCACTCACGAACAGGGAAACAAGGACACGTCTCACTAAGAACCAGCTCACGTGCCTCTCCCTGCAACATATGGAGATCTTCCTTTGGAGAGCCTGGTTGGCCAGGTGAACAGCTGTTGCCAGTGCCCTTATGAATAAGCGGCAATAACTCTGCTAGAGTGAGCTTAAGAAGACAGCTTAACTACTTTGCCGCAAGAGCAGGCTTGTTTTGGTTTTTCCTTAGCTTGTGCCACCCCTGGATTTATTTCTCCTGCTTTTGTGTATTTGGTGATCATGCAAATCGGCATTCACTTAGAAAAATGCCCTTTGGGAACTCCAGGTACATTGTAACTTGACAAAATATATATTGGCTGGCAAAATGTACAGAAAAACTAGTTTTTATAAAATATAATTAGATAAGTAAACAGTATATATCAAATGCCTTTAAATATGTCATCATTTGTCCCAGGAATTCCATTGTTAGAGCTTTTATCCATCAGATAATATTGGAAAACTGCAAATACTATCTGTAATTAGAATATGTCTGGGATACTTTTGCATTGAGGGAGGTGATGTACTGCTGCTGCCAGGACTATCCGATGTGGAAGTTGTGAAATTCTGGCTGGCTAAGGACTTGGGGAGATAATTGGTCATGTACTTAGCACCACCTTGTGTTTCTAGACAGATCTCAGTTTGGTCATCTGATAAATGGGAATAAAATATTTACTTCTGAGAGTTTTTGTGAGCATGGAAATGCTTCATTTAATAAGTACCTAAGAACACCCTGGACCACATTGTTTATCCTTTGAGGTCCCAGCCAGCTTCATTTTCTCTCTTAGACTGTAAGCTCTTGAGAGCAGGGACTATCTGCTGCTATCCTCACACCCCACTGCAGAGAAGGGGTCATGCTTAACATTCCTATCTTATAAAATTGTAGCATAACATTATATATATTACATTATTGTATATAATATTTAATAAATATATAGTTGTATATTAAAAGTTTTAATATGATGGGTTTACAGTATAGTTTTTTTTATCTTCTTTAAATTTAACAATATAACTTGGATGTCTTACCATGATGGTACATACTAATCTTTCTTATTCTTTGTATTTACTACACAGTATTTTATAGCATGGGATAAAGTACCATGAATTAACCTTTCTTCTATTAATGGATTGTTAGATTTTCAGATTTGTCACTCTTAAAAGCAACAGTGTAGTGAAACCTTGTGTACCTATACCATTGTTCACATATATATGGGTTTATTTAGCGTCAAACCTAGAAGAAAACATTTAGGGTCAAATTCATGTATTTTTTGTGTTTTGATAAATATTGTTAAGTTGATCTTCAAAAGGCTGCTCCAAAATATCCTTTTGAACACACGAGTAATTCTGTTTCATATAAACATATAGATCAGATTTGGATTTTATAATTCTTTTTCATCTTTGCCAACAGAGAGAAAAATTATGCCTATTGTTGTTTTAATTTTATTTTTAATAGAAATTATATTCTAATTTCTTTTTTTAATGAAGTTGAACATTTTCCTGGTAATTTGTATTCATGGATGTTTGTGTGTGTGTGTGTGTGTGTGTGTGTGTGTAAATTGTCTATGCCTGTTGTCTACCTTCCTATTGATTTTTTTTCCCTTATTACTTATTTGAATATTTTCTACATTAAGGATCTTAACCTCTTTATCTACTTTTTGGATACTTTTGTTAGATTTTTAATTATTTTTATTTTGACATAGAAAAATGTGGTTTTCGCATATTCTCACTCATAGGTGGGAACTGAACAATGAGATCACTTGGACTCGGGAAGGGGAACATCACACACTGGGGCCTATCATGGGGAGGGGGGAGGGGGGGCATTGGGGAGTTATACCTGATATAAATGATGAATTGATGGGTGCTGACGAGTTGATGGGTGCAGCACACCAACATGGCACAAGTATACATATGTAACAAACCTGCACGTTATGCACATGTACCCTAGAACTTAAAGTATAATAAAAACTAAATAAATTTAAAAAAATAAATGAATTAAAAAAAATAAAGTACTGATGAGAAACTCTAAAGTCTGCAAAAAAAAAAAAAAAAGAAAAGAAAAATATGGTTTTTTTTTTTTTTTTTTGCTTGTTTCCACAGTTTTATTTATTAAGACGTTCCTTTATTCTTCCTGGCTTTGGCATTATGCTTTAATTGCCCTATTCTGTCATATCCTAATTAATGCATTCTATATCTGTAAAATGATAAGAATTGAATAAGATAATCTCTAAAGTATGTTCTATAAAACCCATGATTTCACATGATCCAAAACCTCATTAAATCAGACAAAACCCATGGCAGCCAGTATAAATGACTGAATACAATGTTTGCCAAAGTATTCATTTTAACAAAAACATTTCATCCTTTTCATATATATAAGATGTTTCATATATAAAGCGTAACTATGAATTCAGCAACAAAACATTGCTACTTACAGGTCTCATTCATTTTTTACAATTAAAAAAATCAAAATCACTGTTTCAAATATATTTATTCAACACCATACTAAAGATCATAATTCTTGCTATCCTTTCATCAGCCCCACAAAGTAGTGCACCAAGGAGGCCATGCAACATGAATCTGCAGTCCAGGCTTCTTGTGACTGGGCCAGGCAGAGGCACCCATTCCACAGTAGCCAGCCCATTGGCTGTCCAGCAACCTATGGCCTACGTAATTTATTAAAACAAAACAAAACAAAACAAAAAACTAATGAACAAGAGTTGGACCAATCAGATTTCTTCTTTAGTTACTTGTTTGGAAACTGATAGAATGAACCTGTTAGGAGTAGCAGCTGCAGCAGAAGCAGCATAGTAGAGAGAGGTGGGCTGAGACATTAACGCTCTTTCATGTGTATGCTGCCATTTTAAAAAGTCCAGCTTCGTGGGCATGAGACCAGTGGTCAAATAAGGGCCTGTGTTTACAAGGGCCCCAGGCTTGGATTTAATGCTTTCTTTTATTTTTAAACATGGGTTTTGTTAGTGAATTCCATGTGACAATGGAACATGCTCCTGAGGCTGGAGTCTCAGCAGCCGCAGTCCTGCCTCCCGCTGCCCCCTGTTGCCCCATGTTCTCAGAGCCGGCTCCCCCTCATTTCTTTCTATCTTCTCCTCCCCTGCCTCTTCCCACACCACCCAGCAATCAGTGTGCTGTGGAGAGTTGCCCTGTGTGCTGTAGGGAGCTGGGTGCAGGCCAGAGATGGTCGGGCTGTTGTGACCTGCGGCATCTACACATGGGTGAGGTGGCTGCTGTCCCTGCCCTAGGCTGCCACATCACGGCTCATTTGGTAGGAGATTCAGTGGAACAGGTCTTTGGCCCTCCCCTGATCTATGTACCTAGTGCACCATGCGTGTAAGTTGCAATTCCATTGGGTCCTGGGGATTGCCTGTCTGCCTTGGACTGCAGCTGTGGGCTCATGGGAAGGAGGGATGCCTGGCTTGACTTCCTCACTCCTTAGTGCAGAATGGCTTCTGTTTGGTGGCTGGCAAGAAAGGAGAACCCAGCTGTGAGTGCCAAGTCTCCGGGCCAGGTGCCTAGGCACCTGTGAGAGTCTGCACCTGCCCTGTGAGTATTTCCATGCCTGAGAAAGGATAATATTAAATAGCAAATAGGTGGAGACAGAAAGAGACAGAGAGGGATAAAGAAAGAAAACTTAATAACTTTAATGGTGCCTTTTTCTGCTTTTTGAACACGGGACCCTTCATATTAGCAGTGGACCTAGAAAATCATCTAGGGCATCTTGATTCTAAGTCACCAGCAGAAGTCGTTCATAGGGAAAAGAGAATAGAATAGATGTAGAGAGAGAAACTGAAATACTGCAAGAGGAAGAGGTAGCCCAGGAACCCGATGAGTTCTCAATTCCAGTCCAGGGGTGTCTTATAATCAACACTCATCTCTTGAGGTAGTGGAAGAGGGTCTCTGCATTTTGCAACCAAACAAACTTGCTTAAATGATTGAAGTAAACATTCTCTGAGAGACAGGTGCTAGAGGGGATACAGAGGTTTGTAAGTCACAGCTCTTGTCTCAATGAGATTTCAATGAGGTATAAAAACACAATAAATAGTAAGAACAATAATAGGTAACCCAAAGAGCACTGATGTCATGCTAAGCACTTTGCATACATTTAATCCTCACAAGAACCCAATAATCCCATGAGAAAGGAACCAATAGTTTACAGATGGGGCAATAGAGGTTTAGACAGTGCACTAGGCAGAGCTAGGACCTGCCTTAAACCTCAGAGTGGTATGAAACACTAACATATTAGCGAGAGTGGACAGGCTACTTCCAGCTGGGAAATTCAGGGAATGCTTCTCAGATGCTGTAACTCACCAGTTGGTGGCTACTTATGGAAGGGTTACTGAATGAACAGGATTGAATAAGTAACTAAATGAAGGAATCAAATTGAATTGGATTGAAAGCAAAGTTTTTGACAGGCAAAAATAGAGGCAGATCATTGTGATGGAAAAGGCCACAGTGAGCTTGGGCATTGGGAAATAGACCAGTTTGGTTAGAGTTGAGGTTACTTAAAGGAAACAAGAGGCTGATGAGATGGGAAATGAAGAGACCCAGGCTGATGGTTTCACTCTATTTGGTGGGGAATCTTGAGCCATAGAACATCTGTGTGCAGGTGAGATATGATTAAAATCATGCTTTAGAAAAGTTAACTCTGGGCCAGGTGCAGTGGCTCATGCCTGTAATCCCAGCACTTTGGGAGGCTGAGGCGAGTGGATCACTTGAGGCCAGGAGTTCAAGACCCAGAATGGCCCACATGGTGAAACCCCATCTCTACTAAAAATACAAAAAAAAAAAAAAGCCAGGTGTGACGGCTCATGCCTATAATCCCAGCTACTTGGGAGGCTGAGGTGGGAGGATCACTTGGGGCCAGGAGGTCAAGACCCAGAATGGCCCACATGGTGAAACCCCATCTCTACTAAAAATACAAAAAAAAAAAAAAGCCAGGTGTGACGGCACATGCCTCTAATTCTGGCTACTCTGGAGGCTGAAGTTGGAGGATTGCTTGAACCTGGGAGGCAGAGGTTGCAGGAGATTGTGCCACTGCACTCCAGCCTGGGTGAGGTGGCAAGACTCCGTCTCAAAAAAAAAAAAAAAAGTTTACTCTGATATTTCAGATTTTGCAATTTTTTTTTTCCTAGGCACACAGGCCAAGCACCTGAGAGCCATCTTTTATTATTTACCCCTTACCCTCCTCACACATCCATGAAACTATTCCTTTAAAGTGTGTCTTGAGGGGAGTGAGGGTCATAAAAAGGAGTTCCGGGAAAGATCTAGAAATGTTGGGTTCTCCCTCCAACATACCTTACTTATACCAGTAAGAGATTTGGTAAGTGTTTTCTTAGAAATTTCAGTCCAGTTCTAGCCACATTAATAGGAATTCAGTAGAATCTATCTTTTAGGGGTTTTCTGAATATAGCTAGTCAGAACCTTAACATGAAAATAGTGATGTCTCATTCATTCAATCTCCAGTATTTTAGAATTTGTGATTCTTCTAACCATCTAGAAAATTTACTTTTATTTCAGCAAATTCATGCCTCATAAACTGGCATAAATTGCAAGTTTAAATGTTTTAAGGGGATATCTACCACATTTAATAGCATAAAATAATTTCATCTAAGTCCTACATCCTTATAAACACTATTTGTGTAAGATGGCTGATGTGTCTTCTTTATAAATCCTTAATTGTTTCATTCAAGGAGGTCCTTTCGATACCAAACAGAACTCAGTTCATGTACTTGAGTTATCGTGTGCTCTCAAAAGTCATACAACCGCACTTCTTAAACTCCTCCCCTGCCTCTGACTTCCTCCTGATTCAGACTGACCTTTACCATACATCACTGCAAAGAAATCCCCTTGGGGTTAGTTATCATGGCGAGATGCTCGTCATCTGAAAGGTGAGGTCAGTGCCTCTTTGTAAGGTCTGCTTGCACTCTGAAAAGGGCTGCTGGAGGCCTGACAAGGAGGCTCGCCCAGTCCGTTCCACCCCACTGACTTCCAGGCGAGATCGCCCCAGCACACAGCTGAGTGTGTTGCTTTTAACTTCTTTCTACCTGAGATCCTGACACCAGCCCCTGGTTTCTACAATAGGACATGGCTTGGGCTCACCCAGTTCACGCACCAATAATTGGGTTAGTCCTACAGTTATCGACTTATTTATAATTTCAAAAAAGGCTGCATGTCTGGCAAAGGATTCCCCATTTGCTAGGGCAGAAAAAAAAGGAGGCAGCTTAAGCTCTGGGGTCTGAAAGCTGAGATAAAATTAACCAATAGCTGAGGGACTTCAACCATATACAAACACTTTTCTTGAGATGACAATAGTTGTAGGCTGAAATAGACAACTCAAGAAGGCTGTGGAAACTTCTGCTGTCAAAATTCAAAATATAGCACACAGCCTCACTAGCCGGGCTTGTCTCTACAGGCAAAATGACCTCTAAAATCTAGCTGCAGGACTCAACGACTGGCGAATTTGCACACGACACAATCATAATCAATGGGAAGGGTTTGTTCCATTGCTCAAATAAAACCAATTGCATTATTTCATCGCCCTACTGCATACACTGGGAGAATGGTGCTTTCTCTGCAAAACTTCTTTGTCATTTTTGGGCACAGTTATGTTGTAAGATTGGTGTGTGATAAAATGAAGAGTAAATAAAAGGATAAATAAACCATAATTTGTAGGCATGAGTCTCTCGTTCCATTCTTTCATTAATATTATAGCTTTTGGTGTATTTGAATTACTTTTATATATGCATCTGTGTTCCTATACTCCTTAAAATGAGCTACCTAGAATCTTCCACAATGTTTTCAGTTAGTTTGGCACACAGTAGGTACAACATAAATAAATTAGGCACATGAGCAATGACTGATTTTGGTTTTTCTAATTGGGGCTTATTTTTCTAAATGGAGATCTTGGGACTCCACTCATGGGTGAAGCATATCACTGCCTTTCCTTCTACATTCCAGACATGTGCCTGGAGGCCTTCCAATCAGGAGGGTAGAGTCTAAAATGAACTCACTGGCATTAAAATCCCCTACAGCTTCTGGACATAAAACTTGGACATTTTTTACATTCCCTAGAAATACTGGTTTATATTAAAATTTCAGTCCCTTCCCGTTCCTCCTCCCTGTCACTCCAACTAAAAGAATTATTTAAACATGTCCCTCACACATTTATTACAAAATAAACTTGCCTCCTAGAAAGAGGGTAGTTTTAGGGGCTCCTGTAGCCAAGCTAATATGCCCAAAGCTAATATTAAACCAGTAACCTCAGATCTCCAACAGAACACCTAGGGGCCACCACACCTGAGACAGCTTGTTCTCTCAGCCAAGACACACACCCGGCTGTAGGTATAAAGTGAATTTCCCATGTGAAATTTTTCCTGATGCCCTGACTCCTTTGCAACCTGACCTTAAAGGAATAAGTTAAATGCTTAATTGTGGATGTATTATCAGGTGTAAACAAGGAATGTAGATGATAGTTTGGCTGAGGTTAGATAAACGACTTCCCTTTTCCCTATCATTTTCTTTTTTTAAAACCTGATTGATCCAAAGGTATTTATTTTTGACTGCTGTTGGGAACGGTATGCACTTACAGTCACATATGCACCTCTGGTCTATTTACACATAATTGTTATTTGAAGAATAAATGCTAAGAGAGTTTCATTGTAACAAATCGAAACTTGAACGTTTATGCCAGTAAGCAGTTAAAAAAAAAAAAAAAGACCCTGAATACAAGAGAAATTCTTCCATGAAGGAATAGTCATTAGTTTTTATTTGAATTTAAACATTGTAGCAACTTCCCTTTTGGTCACTAATAAATAATAACTTAGTTGACTTGATGATGACTATTTTCTTTCTGAGAATATATTCTTTGGTACCTGGTAGTCATAGAGGACAGTATGTGAAGAAGAAATCAATCATTGATTCCTTGAATCTATATTTTATAACATTGAAAAGTGCTATAAAGGAAGGATTCTTGGATGGCATGGGGTACCTGGCTCCTAGGACAGCGTGTCAGAAACAGGCTGGAGCAGGGTTTCAGTGATCCAAGTTTCTCATTCCAGCCCTTCCTCCCTATAAGAATATCAGCTGAGGCCAGGCATGGTGGCTCACACCTGTAATCCCAGCACTTTGGGAGGCCAAGACGGGTGAATCACTTGAGGTCAGGAGTTCAAGACCAGCCTGGCCAACATAGAGAAATGCTGTCTCAAAAACTAGCCAGGTGTCGTGGTGGGCACCTGTAATCCCAGCTACTCAGGAGGCTGTGACAGGAAAATCGCTGGAACCCAGGAGGTGGAGGTTGCAGTGAGCTGAGATCATGTCACTGCACTCCAGCCTGGGTGACAGAGGGAGACTCCATCTCAAAAAAAAAAAAAAAAAAAAAAAATCAGCAGAATGAGTTAGTCTTACTAGCACATGTAATACATGTTTGTCTTCAGGTGCAGAGGGCTGGAGATGCAGAGAACCCCAGTCAAGGTTAAATTCAGTGAATAAAAGCAATGGAAAGAGCAAAGTAGGGGATGAGAAAGCCTTAGCAAGCATTTCCCCCAGTTTCCTTGGTCAAACACTACTCACCATTTCCTTTTACAACTCTGAGCTAATTACCTTGGACTTGTTCACAGTCCCTCTATTTATGCAATCCAGAATAACGTTTGATTTCTTTTATTGCTCCAGAACCTGGTGCCAAAGACATTAACATTTTATCCGTCTGTGCACTCGGATTTATCCTCTCAAATCTATTGCCCATGACCAAGGAAGATCTGTCTTACCTCTAGATTTCTTGTCCCTAGCCTCGTTACCTTATTTGTCACTACACTGAATTGGATAATCAAATTACCTGCCTCTCTTCAACCAAGCACTTTGGAGTTTTATTGTCCTTACTGGCCACCTTTGATCCTCCTTCTGCCCCCTCAGTGCTGCTCTTCAACCCCTGCAGGGTTTCCCTTAATCTTCGGAGGAGGGCAAAAGTGCTCAACTCAGCCACCTCACCTCTTTCCCTGTGGGCCAAATGTCACCCCCTCCCCGGATCTCAGGATCGGTAACACAACCTGTTCTCCAGGCTCACATACAAGCAGGTCCCCCAAGCATTTGCAGAAGTTATCCCACATAACGAATGTGATGATGCAGGTTCCTAGACTGTCTCCCTCTGAGTAACCCACACCACTCATATCTGGCTCTTTAAACATTACACAAAACACAAGAAAACCAAACACTCTGGAAGGACTGTTCTTTACAGTTCACACAAGCATTATGTCATTCATTTCTTCCCTACAGGTGGAATTTGATTGTCCCAATTCAAAATGACCTCTGGAGCCTCTATTTTTTGCACCCCTCAGCCCTCACAGTACCTCAGTATGTGGCTGAGTCATACAAACATTCCTAATACAGTATGTCCACTCTACCAAAATGCAAACTCCCCAAGGTGGGGCCATAGACAATATCTTATTCATCCATGTACCTCCCAAAATATAGCATAACGTCTAGAATTAGCAGGCTTTCAATAAATATCTGTGAAAGGAAACTGGGAGGCAAAAGAGGGAGAGAAATTAAGAAGATGACTCTAGTGGTGTAACAGCAGCAAAACATAGCACCAACCATTTATCACGAAATTGTTTTCTCCCCAAAAGTTTGGTTTTTCAAATTCTCATTTCTTAAGTTCCTGTTATTCATTATTCACCTGTGTTTGCATATGTTCTGCCTGGAATTGAATTCTCTGACACTTTATTTCCCAAGTCTTAATTTCTGGATCTCTTGTGGTGATGTAATCGTGTTATTCATGGTTTCTTTTAGGAAATGCATGTCTGCTTCTAACATTTGTCCCCCATCTTTCTGAGAATTCCAAGGCAAAAAAATATTTAATTTTTAAAGTAATTAATTACATTATTTATTTTTTTAGCTACATCTATCTCTTTTTAAATAAATTACCCTTCCAATTCTTCACCATCCAACTGTCGCCTTCAACAACCCCTATGTTCCTTACACACTTGAAATTTTCCCCATTATTCATCTTAACCTTCAGCGCAATCTCTTTTCATTCACTACCTTTGCCTTCCTTATCTTTCTTTACACTCCCTGGACTTTGTTCAGTAATCTTCCCTGGCCGCCTCTGTACTCGATGTTTAATGCCTCACATATGTCTCTTTCTTACTTTTGATTACTTTTTTTTCACTTGTTCATACACATTGTGGAGTCTGTTATTGCTAGGACTGCATGCAAGATGACCCCTGGGTTTATGTTAATTTATAGTTGAATACTTTTCATTTCCAACTATGTTCATCATTTCTTCCCTCTCTTCAGCCCACATGGTTTCACCTGGCCCCTCTGATGTTCTTTGGAAACGCATAGTATCTTTTTGATATGGGATAGTGACAGTGAATTCTGCTTCTAGCCTCTGCTGCATTATCTGCTCCCAAAAAAGTAATGTAAGGTAGAGAAGAAGGTACTGCTCTCTTCCCAGAAAATATATCTATAAGGAAACGATTCTTGTGAATAGTTGGAAGAACATTCTCTTACACTGTGTCATTGTCTAACCAAATACCATCCAGGCAGCAAACATTTACAAGGCAAAACACAAAGAGAAAAAAGCTTCCTTTTTGCTGAGCTTCCTCCAGTGCCTCAGTGAAATGGAGCGCATAAGAATGCTTTCAGAGGAACGGACCCTGGACCCAGAATCAGGGCAATGGAGCACAGTCCTGGCTTGCCTACTGATCAGCTGTGAAATCTCAGAAACGTCCTTTCCCTTGTCTTCAGTCTGCTCTGTCAGTCTCCGTTTGACTCTTCTGTAAAAAGGAGGGATTGGACTCTATCACTAAGGGTCCCATCCGTGATTCCAAGGGTGACCATTGTGACAATTCTCTCTCCACTGCTGTTGTAATTAAGATATAAGCAAATTTTGTCTTCATTATTTACACCTTCTCTTTTGTTCTTTTCATCCTGTTTTAGGCACCTCTTTCTACTCATCCACTTTATTTCTGCCCAGTGTTGTCACGTTTTGCAATCTTCTAACCCCTTCTCCCTCCCTAGCCTTGTGCTAGGCTGGGGGAAGATTCCTAAAATCATTTCGCCTGGTGCTGCCACAGACTGAGATGGCAGTGCAGTGTGCTGGGGAAGGCAGCCAGCCAGCCTGGCTGCACATATGATTCTGTGACCTTCTTTGTGTTACGTGGCCTCTCTGTGCCCACGTTCCCCATCTGCAAATGGGGACAACATTGGTACCTAAGTCAGAAGCTTTCTGGGAGGATTAATTAATATTCATAAAGCATTACAGTAATGCCTGGCAAGAAGTCACCACCACATAAATGCTAGCCAAAGAAAAAAAAGAAGCATGTGTATTTCAGAAGTCTCCCAATCTTAAAATAGAGACTGAATTCTAATACATCAGTTTCAAGAAACAGCAAACTGAAAGATTTAGAGGCTTAGGGAGGACTTCTGAGTTTCCTTAACATCACAATACACAGGCGGTCATCCTCTAAAATCACATATATTCATCCTGGGGGGAGCACAGATCTTAGATTTAACCCAGCTACTGTATATTATTTTATATCAAAACTTCCGTTTCCATAGAAATATTCAGTATATATATTTTTTATTTTGAGTGTAAAGAATGTTTCACAGCAGGTCCCTTGAAAGTGAGGGTTCTCCACTAGGAAAATGTGTATGATCTCCGAGACCTTTTAGTTTCTGTTACAGATACAACTTGTAACCATGAGATGACCTAATTTTGAATTTCTCTCTGCCAGTAGAATCTGAAATGTATCTTCTCCATCAGGTAAACTTGGTCAACTCACAAAATCTAGCATGTTCTAGAATATCCTTTTCCACAAGTAAGGGGATAATGGATGAAGGAGAGGCCTTCTTATGCTGGATGTCTGAACACAGGGTAACGAACACATTAACTGTGGAATGTTTGGTGTTACTTACCTCGATTTAAGGGACAGATAGAAACATACCATAGACGGGGAACGGTGGCTCATGCCTGTAATCCCAGTACTTTGGGAGGCCAAAACAGGTGGATCACTTGAGGCCAGGAGTTCGAGACCAACCTGGCCAATGTGGTGAAACCCTGTCTCTACTAAAAATACAAAAATTAACTGAGCAAAGTGGCACATGCCTGTGATCCCAATTACTTGAGAGGCTGAGGAATGACAATCACTTGAGCCTGGGAGGCGGAGGCCGCAGTGAGCTGAGGTCATACAACAGCACTCCAGCCTGGGTGACAGAATGAGACTTTTTCCCAAGAAAAAGAAACACACCATGGTCTTCAAAGGCAAATCACACTACTCTGCAAGGCTGGGACACTTGGACAGTTTGTTAGAGATTTTGCTCCCATTTCACATATACTGTCTTTGTCCCAATTCACGGTATACTGACTTTGAGGGCTGTGTAATTGTTCTGGAATTAGAACTCGTGCTCCTTATTGTTGTAATACATCTCTTCCTCATAAATTTAAAAGAAAAAAAAAAAAGATGCGATCTTTTGTGAGATTTGCTTATAGTTTACTCAGTGGGTGAAAGTCATCTCTTGAAATGAAGGCAATGTGAATATCAGTGTTACAACAAAAGTACCTCACCCACTTTGTCTTTCCAGTACCTAAATATTTATGTTTGGAAACTTACAGGCTGATCATTTGGAGTAGAGCTGTTATTCAAGAAATGATAATGAGAAAGATCAGAGAGGCAACAAAAGCTGGGGACACATTTTCAAGGCTCACTGTTAGTCATATTAGAAATATGACTTTTTCAGATATTAAAAATAAATCTTTAATTCCCCTCATGCCATTCTGAATCATTTCTACAAACATGTAGATAAAGGAATCACATCAAATCCTGGTGTTTTGAGACATTCCTGGAGCATGGATGTTCTTGAGATTATGCTTTTGGATTACTTGACTAGAAACAATAAATACTTTCAGTACTTAAAGCTGTAATGCTTTAGGTTGGATTTGGATTTTTGTTTCATTTTAGTAAAAGGTGGAGATTCAAAGTCGCCTCCTTAACCAGAAGGATATATTGGATGTGAATATAGTTTATTGCTTTCTGACCTACATTTCCCCTTTTTTCATCATTTGAAAAGTTACTTGACAAGTTGAACGCCTGCAGCTAAGCATTTCCAAACATCTGCCTTGAAGGAAGCACTTTGCTTCAGATTTTCACATAATGATCAAAAGTGGGTTTAACTTTCTCAGGTTAAATGGGAACAAGGGGGATGGTCTAACAGGGATAGAAATATATTTGAGAGCAACATAAAAGAGAAAAAAAAATACTTGGAGCTGTCAGAAGCTTAACCCTGGAGTCAGCTTGGGCACATGAAGACAGCCTTCAGCTGAGAGATAAGTAATCTGCCATCTGGCCTTGGTTCTAGTGCAGTTTGCCCATCTGTACAATGGGGGCTGTAGGGTCTACCCACTTTGAAAGAATGTAAAGTCAGTGGCCAGTGAAGACATGACCTCAAGTCCTGACCCTGCTATAAACTAGCTGTGTGACAACGGGTGGTACGCTATCCTTTGAACTTTACTTCCCTGGAAAAAAGATGTTCTAAGTGCCTATCGCCTTTACCGTTCTCTGACTCAAAATTGAAGCAGGAAAATGTGAAAATGCAGATTAGAGTTTAATACCAACCCAAGGAAACTAGAAATTAAAATAAAGAAACCTGTGTTTTAAATTCAGTCCATTCTGCTATGAGCCAGAACAAGGGTTACAACCATAAGCAAAATCTGACAGGGTCCCTGTCCTTTCAGAGTTTACAATCTAGGGGGGAGATAGATATTGATCAATTAATTATACAAACAAACATGAAATTACATCAAGATAAATTATAAATTATATTAAGATAATTTATAAATTATAAATGATAGGTTAAAGAGCCTAAGAAAGAACACAAAGAAAAATTTAAATGTCAACAAATGACTTTATAACATACTCTGAAATTAAGCTGATACAACTTGAAAGAAACTACAGAAAATTAAGAATGCTAGTAATTTTTTTTTTTTTTTTGAGACAGGATCTTTCTCTGTCACCCCAGGGTGGAGTGCAGTGGCATGATCATGGCTCACTGCAGCCTCTACCTCCCAAGAGCAAGTCATCTTCTCACCTCCTCCTCTTGAGTAGCTGAGACTACAGATGCATGCCACCACATCTGGCTAACTTTTTGTACTTTTAATAGAGATGAGATCTTGCCATGTTGCCCAGGCTGGTCTCAAACTCCTGGCTCAAGCTATCTGCCCATCTCGACCTCCCAAAGTGCTGGGATTGCAGGCATAAGCCTCTGTACCCAGCCTAGAATGCTAGTGTTTTTAAATTATCTTCTATTTCAGAACTTCAGAATATATCACATGGACTGTATTCTATGATATATTGTAAAGTTAGCCAGCATCTTCCAGGGTGTCTCCCTGGTTCCATCTCCTTTCTGTTTATTCACTCAGTCAATACATTTTTACTGTCAAAGTGCTATGTACCAGACATCTTGCTAGGCACTAGGGATACAGTATGAATAAGACAGTTCTTGCTGAGTTAGCCTTTGCTGCATGACAAACCTTCTCAAAACTTCATGGCTCAGAAAATGATGATTTATTAAATTTTCATGACTCTAAGGTTTGGCTGGCTGGTCTCCCTGCCGATTTTGCCTGGCCCAGTCATGTGCTTGCATTTAGGTGGAGGATTGGTTGGGCTGCAGAGTCTGAGATGGCTGCACTCACACATCTGGTACAGGCTTCTGGCTGGGGTACCTCAGTTCTCCTCCATGTGGCCTCACATGCAGGCAAAGGCCAGGCCAGCTTCTTCACAGGGTGGTCTCAGCACAGCATTCTGAAAGCACGGAACCAGAAGCTGCAAAGCCTACGGCCTAGCCTTGGAATTCATGTAACATCACTTTTGTTGCATTTTGCTTGTCAAAACAAATCCCATGAGCATCCCAGATTCCAGAGGTGAGAAAGCAGACTCCACCTCTAAGGTGTATTTATATGAATTTGTGACCATGTTTTGCAGTCTGCC
Source organism: Colobus angolensis palliatus (assembly GCF_000951035.1). Taxonomy (NCBI): domain Eukaryota; kingdom Metazoa; phylum Chordata; class Mammalia; order Primates; family Cercopithecidae; genus Colobus; species Colobus angolensis. The sequence continues at coordinate 811,771 of NW_012121932.1, read as the reverse complement.
CAATATCACAGTTAACAGTGTGGATACTGGGACCAAAGGCCGCCTGAATTCACATCCTGCTCTGTCACTCGCTCATTAGCTAAGAAGCACAGGTAAGTTCCCTTACTTCCGTGTGCCTCAGTTACTTTATCTGTAAAATGGGGACACTAATGGTCACCACCTCACAGGACTACTGCAAGGATTAAAGAAGTTAACATATATAAAGCCCTTAACACAGTGCCACGCATGTAGAATGCACTGAATGGAGGCTAGCTATTAGTATTATTGTTAATATCATTATTATTATTAATCCAGTCTATCGAGAAGACATTCATCAATAAATTACATAAAAAGATATTAATTAGCATTCAATACTTATAAATTAACATTGTAAAATTACTATTTATCAGTATATGTGCTAATTTACACAAATAGCATAAATTAAAAGCAATTAATTAGCATAAGTATGCTGAAGGAAAAATGGAAAGCAGTAAGAACAAATAGTACAGGGTGAGTCAGGAAGCATCTCTGAGAAGTGACCGTGAACTGAGGCCTGAATGGTACCCATGTGAACCCAAATGAAGGCAAGAGCTCAGGCCACATGGAAGGAGCTCAGCACACAAGGAGCTGAAAATTCAGTCTCTTCCTTCTTTCATGCTCTCAGCACTTGCTTATAAGAGTTGAACCTTACTAATTCCACGTTTTTCCAACCTTTTCTTGGAAGCATAATGAAAGCTATTAGGAAAGCAATAGAAAGGAACAGAAAACTCCTTGCCTTTGGAGTCAGGCTGGCTAAGCCCTGATTCTGCCTCTTCAGTTTGCCAGCTGTGCAAACCGGAACAAGTGTCTCAACCTCTCTGAATCTCAAGCATCTCATCTATAAATTAAAATCAAAGTGCCTTTCTTTTAGGGTTGTTGTGAACAGGGCATGATATTAGAAATATTGAGCCATGAGAATAGACCCATGGGCATTGTGTACCAGTGTTGACCACAGAGTATTGGGTCTGGTTGCGAGGATTAATGATGCAATATATTTGAAGTGCCTTCAAGGGTGCCTAAAACAGTGGGGGCTGATACGCAGTTGCCTTTGTTATTATTGTTTATGTTTGTGTTCACTGTGGCTCTCCAGCTCCTCTGTGGGGCTTTCTAGGGACCACATCTCCTCTCTCCTCCCAGTCTCCCCTACCAGGTGCCCAGCCCAGGCTCTACCTGCCAGTTGCTGACTGTCTGTCTGGGGTTTTTACTGGGGAGATGTAGCCTGCCCCACCCCTGTGGAGATGGTCGAAGATGAATCACATGGCCAGCCTTGCAATAAGAGGTAGGTTTGAAGTTGAAAGGTCTTAAGTAAATGGGGCTCCCCATTCTGGGGATCTTCTCTCTGCATCCCAGTTTTCTCCCTACTCTCTGCCTCACACTCCCAAACAACACTCCCTAGGAGGGCGATTCAGCTTCTGGGCTTCAGCCAGCCTCTCCCTTTCTCCCCACCTCCACCCCACCCCACCATGTTTTCTCTTTCTCTCTCCCTCTCCCGCCCCCCCCTTTTTTTTTTAACATGCAAGTTGCCATGAAAAATTTGTTAATGAAATATTTGCTCAGAAGTCTGCTCTGGGCTAGGCTGATAACCTATCTGTGTTTGAGTTTGGCTTCCCATATTCTAAATACTCATCTTCTGTCTGTTTAGCTTATTGATTGGTTTGGCAGGAAAAGAAGCCTTGTCATCAGTGACCAAGGTCAAACTAAACAAAAACGGAATGGGATGGGGAGGGGAAGATGAGCTGATGGGCTCAGGAGGCAAGGGAGACTTGCCCAAGTTTCCTTGAAGGGATAGATACCAGTCCCAAACAGTTCTCTCCTCCCCAGGTTTCCATTCATCTGTAGCTGGTAAAAGAGAAACTCTTGGCAGAGGGGGCCCAGATGGGGATGTAGGTGCAAACGCTGAAAGGTGAGAGGCTAGCAGATGGTGTAAACTTAGAGGAGATTTCTTTCCCTGAGTAAGTGTGTCACGAAAAATGAGGGAGAGAGCTTGTGCCTCCATGAGCAGTGTTAAAAGGCTTTGCAGGGGATCACTGCTGATAGTTTTGCTGAAGGCTAGCATCTCACTAATGCTGACTATTTAGTTAAAGGCATGGTATTACTAATTTAGAAATAAAGCCACTGGACAGGTGATATTTGTTGCACAAATCCAGGGCCCCAATCATCACTGATAACACACAAGTGTGTATGAGTCTACAGAGGTGTGAATGCATTACTCACTGCTTTTGCTTCTAACTCAGCATCTTAATCCTGTTTCTAAAGGGTGACAATTAATGGAGGTGACAGTCAGTAAACACCCTCTGGCTGGGCAAGGTAGGGAGTGCCTGGAAGTATAGAAAGGGACCAAACCTGGACTGGGCTCCTGCGTCCACTACAATCAGCTGTATGACAAGGCCAAACTCACTTCTTCTCTTTGAGCTTCAGTTTCCTCATGTGTAAAATAGGGGTCATAATACCTACTCAGAGTTGCTGTGAGGAAGAATGAGATGGCATCGATAAAGGGCCCGTGAATGCCGAAAGATCTAGAAGATATTGCTCAGGATCAAATGTCTGTTACAAGGACCATGACAAGGCAGATCCTCCCACCCTCGCTGCCACCATGAATAGCGAGAGTTCTCTATGCTTGTACAAGCTTCATTTGTTCCCTCACTGAACTCAAGTCATTGAGACGAGTCAGGTGTGCTCGGTACTAGGAAGGCAGGTATAATTGAGACACGGTCCTAGCTCTCGAGGAGCTTACGATATTTGTTGGAGAAAAGCACGACAACATGGAAAGTCAACCGTCACAGACACTGTGACTCAAAGGACAGCTGAGAACACAAAGGAGGAGTGACCATTTCTACCTGGTGGGCGGGGGGAGGGAGGGTTCGCAAAGGCTTCCCAGAGGACCTTTTGAAATAAGTGCCGCTTGCCAGGTAGGCAAGGGAGAAAGGGAGAGCAGGGAACAATAGCATCAAAGCAGGACTGCACAGCCGCTTCTGAGAATGGCCTGTGGCTCCTGTGGCCAGAGGGCTAGGTGGGGGCGGAGTGGAGGAGAGACTGAGGCTGGAGAGGAGAGTCAGGGGCCCAGAGGCTGTTGAGAAGCAGAGGAGACAAATGTGGACTCTTCAGGGAATTGTCCCCCAATGGGAGGAAGACGATCAGGCATTAGTTACTGGAAAGATATTGTTGGAGACTCTTTTTTTTTCTCTTTTTAAGTAGGAGACTTGAACATGCTCATAGGCTATATAGGAGAAACCAGTAAAAAAGGAGAAGTTGGAAATATGGGAGGGAGAGAAACCACCCGGCAGAGCCAGATGCTGGTCTGGGGATCATGGAAAGGAACGGGACCAAGAGCCCAGGGCAATGGTGAGCTGTCAGCACGAGGATGCCGCCTCTTCCTCCGAGCCTGGAGTTCTGCGGAGGTGAGGCAAGTGAAAGGGTTGGTACAAAAGGGAGCGTTTGTAGGTGAAGACCGTATCCTAGTGCTTGTTCCTGAGAGCGTGAATTTCCTCTCTGAGCTATAAGGCAGGTTATCTGCTGAGCAAGAGAGGCTAGGATGAGAGAGGAGAGTGGAGAAACCGTGGAATGTTGGCATGAGGCAAATGGTTAGACTAATCCAAGGATGAAGTTGTGTAGGATTGTCATGGTGAGGACAGAATGTGAAGATGGGAAGACACTGAGGATGCCCGGGAGAAGAAGGCTACAGTGATATCTCATACGACTGGAAAGAGAAGTGAAGCCTCCTGAGGACATTAACAAAAAAATTAGTCAGGAGATGGCCCATCCCCATGAGGTCAAACAGCAAGTCGGATGGGAGCAAGGGACTGGCCTGCTAATAGGTAGGAGGGGGTGACTGCAGATTCAGACCCTAGGGTTTCAGATGAGGGTGGTGGTGAGCTCCAAGGGCTTACAAAGCCCAGTGGGTGGCCTGGGAGTTGTGGGTGCAGTGGAGTTAGGATGAAACTCTCTGGTCTCTGGAATGTCACCAGGAAACTTGACACTGGGGCACAGGTAGGTCATCACCTGGATGATTATATTACTCATTAGGAGGCCAGGATTCAGCAGACATTGCACCAAGATTATGCAAACTATCTTACTCTGTGTTTGGTCTAGAGAGTCTGAAAATGTCTGCAACAGGGAGGTGCACAAGGGTCTATTAAAAAACAGGAGGGATACCCCATACTTTGCTCAAAGCCATAGTTCCCAAAATGTACCCAGGCACTCAAGGACAATGCAGCGGACTCACAGGGTGCTGTGGGATAGTTTTAACTTTTTAGGGAAGCACCGCAGCACCTGTCAGACACAACACAAACTATTTGAGGTAGTTCATGGTTTCAAAATAAATGGTGCTTTGCTTGATGACTTGTGATATAGAAAAAAAGTAATAAATGGTACTACATTATTTTCAATGACATCATATCTTTTCCAAAGCTAAGTTGTTGGTGGTTGCCATGGTAACACGCAAGTATCCAGTGAATGTCAGTGTGGAGCAGGGAATGAGAGGAGTGGGGTCCAGGCTGACTCCAAGGTTGGAGAAGTTGTGCAGTGCTCAACAGGTACACGCATCCACGAGTAAATAAACGTGCTTATAAAGGGATGAAATAAAATGATCACTTTGTCCTTCTGTTGACATGTATTGTGTCTTCAAATGGCTACTAAATTATTAGGACATAGGACCTAGTCACTTAACAAATGGAACTTCAGGGTATTTCTTTTGGCTGAGGAGTGCTATGAAACAAAAGCATGAGGGACACTGTGAACAGAAAATGTTTGGGAGCCTTTGGATTAATAGATTACCCAAACTTGGGTTTCTGTTATAATGTTTTTAAATCCTAGAAAGTGAGAGCTGAAAGGAACTTCAGGATTATTTAGAATAACTGCTGTCATTTTACAGAGGACATAGCTCAGCCAGGTTACGGGGCCTTGTCTAAGGTCATCAGTTGTTGGTAGAACAAGAATCGGTACACAGGTCTCAATACTTTCTGTCTAAGAATCGCTTCTGCTGAAAATAAGTAGCCTAATTCACTCATATTATTTCTGGAATAATTGTAATTTAAAGATTAATGTATTTTCTCCCAAAAACCTTATTTACAGAGGTGAAAAACAAATTCTAGCCAGTCCCTCTTGATGTGAGCCACTATTGGGATTTGGCCATTTATGACACATTTTCACTTGTTGTCACAATGCAAGGACCCCATAAGTAAGTAAAGTCAACCTCCTTCAAATCATGATTCAAAAATATTGTGGATGCTGACCAGGAGTGGTGGCTCACACCTGTAATCCCAGCACTTTGGAAGGCCGAAGCAGGTGGATTACTTGAGGTCAGGAGTTCAAGACCAGCCTGACCAACAGGGTGAAACCCCATCTCTACTAAAAATACAAAAATTAGCTGGTGTGTATTTTGGGCGGTACTGATGAATGACTGTAATCCCAGCTACTCAGGAGGCTGAGGAAGGCGAATCGCTTGAACCTGGGAGGTGGAGGTTGCAATGAGCCGAGATCATGTAACTGCGCTCCAGCCTGGGCAACAGAGCAAGACTCTGTCTAAAAAAAAAAAAAAAAACATATATATATATATATGATGCAAACACATTATTCAGGAGTCACTTTTTATAACCAGGTGAACTAACTCCAGATTCTATCCCATGTGCTGAGGGGGATGCAGTGCCTTCCCCAGGACCCCCACTGACCTCAGGAGAGCTCAGGGAGGCAGCGGGCTAGGGGGTGCTCTATTTCCTTCCTCTTGCTCCTTCGTCCTGCCCTGTATGGGTCAATGGCTGGTTGTTCTCTCCATCTTGCCTCCCACAGTGTTTCTTTCTTGCCTCTGTCTGTTCCAGGTGGTCCCAAGTGTAGAGTGCAATTCTTCTAAGTTAATTCCCCAGGAAAACAGCTGTATCCAACCTAGACTAATAGTAAGGGGCTGATGGCACCGCACATAACAGGAATCAACTTAAATTTAAACACTAGGAATCCCTGTCTGAAAATTGCACTAGGCATTTCTCCCCACAAGATACTTCTCAGTGGCCATTGGCCTCCAGGCTCTACTTTCTATCATTTTCTACAGGCCACACTCCTGTCTCTAGACTATTTCTTCCATCTCTTCTTCCAAAGTCTAACTCCCAACCCCAGGCAGAAATTTCCAAATTGCTCTCACTTTGATAATTAGATAATTTAATTCCTTTTTGTTACAACACACTACACTAGCTCCAAAACCTAGTTTCTCACAACCAAATAGACCTCTCCAAACTAACCAAGGTATCTATATCCCTTTCAGTGGGTTTGCCCTTTCTTAATGTTTACCCCAAGTTATAAAACTTCAGGTTTGCTTTAAAATATACACAACATTTTACATTATGCTTTATATGCTAACAGAAAATGTATGAAAAACAAAGTGATTTTTAAAAACTTCAGCTGCAAATGCTGCTATATTTGTCTCTCTGTCTCTCAAGTTACCAGGGTTACTGTTTCCAAAGAATGACCAGGTTGTCTATGACAATTTCAGACCCAGAAACAACCCCCAGAAGTGTAGCCTGATTTCTTTCCAGTTCAAGATCCTGGGAGGTGTGAACCAGAAGCTGGAGCAGCGGGTCGGGCATCTGAGAGCTTTATGACGATATTCAGTGCTGCTGTTGACACATGAAGCTTCAGTGGCCCAGCCAAACTGATCAAATACAAACCCAATTTCCGATTTGCAGGGTTGGGTGGACTAACAAATTGTATCAGAGGCTTTGCATCAAAGCCTTTAAGAAAACGGAGCTATTGCCATGAACCTGAGACTCCCTGCACCTCCCTCTGTCTCTAACACTTCATCATCACTATTCATATATAATCCAGGAGAGGTACAGACCCTATCCAGGACAAGTAGGTGACATGGGGTAGGGGAATTACAACCCCAGAGACAACAGCTAATGATGGTAATAGTGGCTACATTTTAAGGATCCTCTGTTTGGCTCGGACACCTTTACATACATAGTCTTAATTCTTGCAACAGCCCTAGCAGGTAACTAGTGTCATTAGCCCTGTGGATCAGGATGATTTTATGAAATACTTGCCAATGAATTTCTCACCTGTAATGGTTTTTGTTTACCTTGTCACCTTCTGCTTGTCCAAAATACACCTTGGCTCTCAGAGCACTGGGAATAGAATTGGTATGGCAAAAACACAAGATCAAAAACAAAAAAACAAAAACATTCTTTTTGGCATACTCAGCAACCCACCTCTTTCTGCTCTGTCATCTTCAGGCTGTGCTCATCACCATCAGCACTGTGTTTACTACATCCCAGACAGGAAGGAGGGAAGAGAGGAAAGCCAAAAAGGCAGTTGCTAGGATGAGTCTACAACCTCCCTTCCTCTTAAATTACTTTCTTGGAAGCTATACCCAATCACTTTTTCTTACCTTTCGTTGGCAGAAAAATACCACATTGTCACCCTCTGTCTAAAAGGGATTCTGCAAAATGTCTAATTTTAGCTAGTAATAATGCCCTTCAATAAAAGGAATATAAATTAAAATTACACCGAAGTACCTCCTTTCTGTACTGATCAGATTGCCAGAAATCAAAAGGTTTAATAACTCTGCGTTGGAAAGCGTATGAGTAAAAAGATCTTAAAAACTCCTGTGGGAGTGTACATTTGTACGACTTCTATGAAGAGTAATTTAGCAAAATCTATCCAAATCCCAAGTGCATATGCCCTTTGACTGAGCAATTCCACTCCTAGGAAATTTGCTGTCAAGTCATGAAAAGACATGGAGGAAACTTCAATGCATATTACTAAATGAAAGGAGCCAATCTAAAAAGGCTACATTCTTTATAATTCCAGCTATATGACATTCTGGAAAAGGCAAAGTATGGCGACAGTAAAAAGATTAGTAGTTGCCAGGGTATGAGGGGTGGGAGGGATGAACAGACAAAACACAGAGGATTTTTAGAGCAGTGAAACTACTCTGTATGATACTGTAATGGTGGATATGTGTCATGATACATTTTTCCAAACCCATAGAAAGTGCATTACCAAGATGGAACCCTAATGTAAACTATGGACTTTGGGTGATGATGATGTATCAACGTGGGTTCATTGATAATAACAAATGTACCACTCTGGTAGGGGGAGGTTGATAATGGGGAAGACCATGTATATGTGAGAATAGGGGGAATACTGGAAATCTGTGCCTTTTGCTCAGTTTTACAGTGACTATACAACTGCTCTAAAAGATAAAGTATATTTTTAAATATCCACATATGGTTTTGCTTATATGTACTTAAAATGTTTTTAGACGGATATATATAAAACTGAAAATATTTATGCCCTGTAGTGAGACAAAAATCCCACATCAATACCAGATAAAAGCCTTATAAGAAACATTTATAAACCAGTCTCATTTATGAATATAGATGCAAAACTTCTAAATAAAAGACTAACAAATTGAATCTTGCTTTGTATAAAAGAAATTCATCATGACATGGTATGGTTTATCCTAGGAAAGCAAGGATGGTTCATCATTAGAAAATAATTAATGGGTTTAAAAATTACAACTATCTGAATAAATCCTGAACAATCATTCTACTATATTTAATATCTATTTGTGATAATTATTAGCTAACATAAATGCAAAAGACCTTACTGAACTTGATTAATGCTACCTACTAGAAATCTATAGCAAGCATCATACTTACTGGTAAAACATTAGAAGAACTTCCAACAAAATTGGAATAAAACAAAGGCCTTTTCTCTCCTAACTTCATTTAACACTATACTGATATTCTAGTCAACACAACAAAATAAGAAAAGGGGGTTGAGGGAGGGAGGGGAATACTAAAAGAAATAAAAACAGTCATTACTTATGAAAATGTAATCAAATATCAAAGCAATCTAAAAGATTTAACTGAAAATTGCTGAAACTCCTAAGTACATTTAGTAATATTCTGGATACCAGATAAGCATGAACAAAAATCAACAACATTCCCATATATTTACAATAACCAAACATAAAACAAAACAGAAATAATACCCTTCAAAATATTAATGAAACCATAAGATATCTAGGTAGATACCTTATAAATTGTATGCAAAACCTTCATTAAAAAAAAAGAACTATAAAGCTTTCTTTCCTGAAGAACATAAAAAGAAACTTAAATACATAAAGGTATTCATGGATGAGAAGATTCAAATTGATTTGTAAATTTAATACAGTTCCAGTCAAATTCCCAAAGATTTGTTTATGTAGCTTGACAAATTGACTCTAAAATTCATATGAGAAAATATTAAATACCAAGAATAGTAAGGATAATTTTGAGAAAGAAAAATTGCCAAAGAAGTCCTTGACCCATTAGTTATTAAATTAGGTTAGAAAACCATATTTATTAAAATAATATATTTTTGAAAGAATAGATGAATACATCAATGAAATAAAATATAGTTCTAAAACTAAGCACTATATATATGGGAATTTAGTACTTGATAAAATCAGCAGATGAAAAATATATAATAAATGGTGTTGGAAAAATGATGAAATATTTCGGGAAAAAAATAAGCTATCTCCCTACCACACATCATTCACAAAACTAAATTCTAATGCAGAAAATTTCTAAATGTGAGAAAATAAACTTAAGAGTATTACAAATAATAGATCATAAATTTGATAAATTTGATTAATTTATCAAACTTACATTCTTCATTACAATAAAGTACACTAACAAATAACAATTTAAGTTCAAAACAAAGAAACAAATAATGGCAAAAACTATTTGTCACATAGATAATAATCAAAGGCTTGGTATTCAGGATTAAAAACCTCCTACAATTCATAAGAAAAAAGCAAACAACGCAGGCATTAAAATAGGCACTTTCTTCTTAGTACTTTCCTGGAAATAATAATAATAATAATAAAATAGGCAAAAATATAAATATAATTTACAGAAAAGGATGCATGATATTAAATAATAAAAGATGCTCAATCTCACTGATAATCAGAAAAGTGTACATTAAAACAAAGTAAGAAAACTGGTCCCAGGTAAGATGAAGCAAATACACACCACGTTTTTCCTTCAATTGAATGCAACTCTAAAATCTGGACAGAATGTCTGGCCCACTAGAGGACTCTGTAAAATAAATAGCAGTTGGTGGACCAGGGATGGGCACCAAAAATGAAAGTACTATCAAACTAGCAATAAGTTCATCAATTTTTGTCCCCTGTGTCCACCTGGCCTAACTTAGCTGGAAAATCTGAAATGAGCACTGTGCTAGGTAGGAAGAGCTTCAGGAGAAACCCTTTAGTCTTCACCCAAGGAGTCAGGGAAGTTCTAAAGCTCAGAGAGAGGGGGGTAAATTCTTATATTTCTCTTTCCTTTTGCTTCATTCTCTTGCACACCCACCAGGCATTCCTGTGGTGGTGGCCCTAGCCCCCAGTCATAGCAGCAATGGTAGCCTTCAGGAGCCAAAACTTGAAGGGAGGATAACTTTCTTCTTTATTTAGTGGAGCAGAAGTTCCATAAAGATAAGGACAAATTTCATTGCTTTATTTATTTATTTTTGCAGGAGTTAGGGGTAGGTGGGGCAGTGGTGATGTCCTTCTATCACTTTGCCTCAGACACACTGTGCCTGTAGAAGTGAATGGTTTCTGAATGGGGAACCAAAATGGACACCCTGGAGAACTGGGATGAACTGAGGAGATCACAGAGAGGGAGAAACTCAGGACAGTGACCTAATACATTTTTAAGCTTCAACCCACAAATGCTTGGATTTAATCCTAAGAAAATATATTGAAGACTTTGAAAACTGAGCTAATGAGTAGACCTTTACCCAGAATGACCACTTGGTAGTACAGACACGGGGCAGAACTGAATAGCACTGCAAAACTAAAAGTGGAACTGACATTGTAACCACAATCTACAGAAAGCAGATTGAAACTTCGGGTCTAACTCTAATAACCAATTTACCCACTAAAACAAAAATATTAAGAACATTAATACAATTCAAACAAAGCTCAGCCTTTCATAACTTAATATTCAAAATACTACAAATACAATCCAAAATTACTCGGTATATGGCAAACCATAAAATTTTTAACTAATATACAAAATGACAATAGACACCAAGGAGATGAAAATGCAGATATTAGATCATCTAACAAAGAGCTGAAAGCAATTATGAAAGTGCTTGAAAGAGCAATACAAACACTCTAGAAACAAATGGTAAAAGAGAAAGAATCGGTGGTTATATTAATATCAAAGTAGATGTCAGGATTAAAAAAAATCTGAAAAGAGAGACATTACATATTTCTAAAAGTGTCAATTCACCAAAAAGACATAACAATTCTAAATGGGTATATACCTAACAATGGATCTCCAAAATAACGAAGTAAAACCAGACAGAAATCAAAGAAGAAATAAGTGAAAAAGTAATTATAGTTGCAACTTCAAAAATAGCAAGGATAATGAAGAGCTGATTGACACCATCAACAAACTGGATAAAATTATTAACAAAAACCAGTAGAATATACATTTTTTTCAAGTGAACATGAACCATTCACCAAGAGAAACCATATCTAGGATCATATAATAAGCATTAACATGTTTACAAAAATAGAAATTATACAAAGTCTATTTTTTTACCATGATGAAATTATACTAGAAATCAGTAAAAGAAAGGTAACAGGGGGCCTACCTCTGTAGACTCCTCCTCTGGGGACAGGGCATAGCTAAACAAAAAGCAGCAGAAACCTCAGCAGAGGTAAATACCCCTGTCTGACAGTTTTGAAGAGAGCAGTGGGATCTTCCAGCACGGAGGTTGAGATCTGAGAACAGACAGACTGCCTGCTCTAGTGGGTCCCTGACCCCTGAGTAGCCTAACTGGGAGATATCACCCACTAGGTGCAGACTGACACCTCACACCTCACAAGGCAGGGTACACCCTGAGACGAAGCTTCCAGAGCAAGAATCAGACAGCAACACTCACTGTTTAGCAATATTCTATATTCTGCCGCCTCCGCTGCTGATACCCAGGCAAACAAGGTCTGGAGTGGACCTCAAGCAAACTCCAACAGACCTACAGCTGAGGGTCCTGACTGTTCAAAGGAAAACTAACAAACAGAAAGGGCACCCACACCAAAACCCCATCAGTACATCACCATCATTAGAGACCAAAGGCAAATAAAACCACAAAGATGGGGAAAAAGCAGTGCAGAAAAGCTGGAAATTCAAAAAATCAGAGCACATTTCCCCCTCCAAAGGAATGCAGCTCATTGCAAACAATGGAACAAAGCTGGATGGAGAATGACTTTGACGAGTTGAGAGAAGAAGGCTTCAGTCAATCAAACTTCTCAGAGCTAAAGGAGGAACTACATAACCAGCGCAAAGAAACTAAAATCCTTGAAAAAAAGAATGGATGAATGGATAACTAGAATAATCAATGCAGAGAAGACCTTAAAAGAACTGATACAGATGAAAACCATAAGACAAGAACTACGTGACAAATGCACAAGCATCAGTAATCGACTTGATCAACTGTAAGAAAGAGTATCAGCCATTGAAGATCAAATAAATGAAGTGAGAAGAGAAGTGTAGAGAAAAAAGAGTAAAAATAAATGAACAAAGCCTCCAAGAAGTATGAGATTATGTGAAAAGACCAAATCTACGTCTGATTGGTGGGCCTGAGAGTGACAGGGAAAATGGAACCAAGTTGGAAAATACCCTGCAGGATATCATCCAGGAGAACATCCCCAACCTAGTAAGGCAGGCCAACATTCAAATTCAGGAAACACAGAGAACACCACAAAGATACTCCCCGAGAAGGGCAACTCCTAGACACATAATTGTCAGATTCACCAAAGTTGAAATGAAGGAAAAAAT
>NW_012121932.1:791531-792196 GCF_000951035.1 Colobus angolensis palliatus | reverse complement strand
CAAAAAATCAGTGAATCCAGGAGCTGGTTTTTTGAAAAGATCAACAAAATTGATAGACTGCTAGCAAGACTAATAAAGAAGAAAAGAGAGAAGAAACAAATATATGCAATAAAAAATGATAAAGGGGATATCACCACCGACCCCACAGAAATACAAACTACCATGAGAGAATACTATAAACACCTCTACGCAAATCAACTAGAAAATCTAGAAGAAATGGATAATTTCCTGGACACTTATACTCTCCCAAGACTAAACCAGGAAGAAGCTGAATCCCTGAATAGACCAATAGCCAGCTCTGAAATTGAGGCAATAATTAATAGCCTACCAACCAAAAAAAGTCCAAGACCAGATGGATTCACTGCCGAATTCTACCAGAGGTACAAGGAGGAGTTGGTACCATTCCTTCTGAAACTATTTCAATCAATAGAAAAAAAGGGAATCCTCCTCAACTCATTTTACAAGGCCAACATCATCCTGATACCAAAGCCTGACAGAGATACAACAAAAAAAGAGAATTTTAGAGTAATATCCCTGATGAACATCAATGCAAAAATCCCATTACTGGAGATATACCCAAACGATTGTAAGTCATGCTGCTATAAAGACACATGCACATGTATGTTTATTGCAGCACTATTCACAATAGCAAAGACTTGGAATCA
>NW_012121932.1:787684-791226 GCF_000951035.1 Colobus angolensis palliatus | reverse complement strand
AGGGAGGGAGATTTATAGTGGAAAAAAAAAAAAAGAAAGAAAAAGAAAAAAAAAAAGAAAGGTAACAGGAAAATCTCCAAACACGTGGCAAGGTAAAACACTTAAAAATAATCCGTAGGTCAAAAAGGAAGTCTCAATGACACCGCATGAAAAGGCAAATGCAACACATGAAAATCTAGAGGACAAAACTAAAGCTGTGTTTAGAGGGAAATGTATAGCACTACAATGCCTATATGGTATTAGAAAGACAAAAAAGTATCAAATAAATCATCTAAGCTTCCACTTGAGGAAAGTAGCAAAACAAACAAACAAACAAACAAACAAACACAAATCAAGCAGAAGAAAGTAAATAACAAAGGCAAGGGAATAAATCAATGAAACTGGAAACAGAAATATAATAGAGAAAAATCAATCAAATTAACAGCATACTGTTAGAAAAAAATCACTAAAATGGATAAGCATCTAAGAAGACTGACAAAAAGAGAGAGAGAGAGAGAGAGAAGACACAAATTACCAATATCAGGAATGAAATAGGGGATATCACTGCAGACCTCACAGGCATTAAAAGGAAATAACGAAATACAGAAGCAACTCTATGCATGATAATCTGAAAATGTAGATTAAATGGGCCGATTCTTTACCAACCACAAACTACTACAACTCACTCAAGATGAAGTAGGTAACAGTAGATATCCCAAAAAATCCTGCAACTATAAAAGAAATTGAATTTGTAGTTAAAAGCCTTTCAGAACAGAATCTCCAGATCCAGATGTAATTCACTGGAAAATTTTACAACATAATAAAGAAAAAATAACACCAATTCTACAGTCTCTTTTGCAGAAAATATAAGGGAAATACTTTCCAACTCATTTTACAAGACCAATATTATACTAATACCAAACCACAAAAAGACAGTACAAGAAAAAGAAACTATAGATCAATATTCCTCATGAACAGAGATGAAAAAAATCTCAACAAAATATTAGCAAATGGAATAGAGCAATATCTTTTTTTAAAAATCACCACAATTAAGTAGAGTTTATTCCAGGAATGCAAAGCTGATTCAATATTCATAAATAAGTCATTATAATTACCAATCTAAAGAAGAAAAACCATGTGACCTTATCAATAGATGCAGGAAAGATACAACATCCATTTACAATAAACACCCTCAGTAAAGTAACAAGAGAAGGGAACTTCCTTAACATGATAAGGAACATCTACCAAAAAATCCCCAAAAAACTCCTCAGCTAACTTGATACTTAATGGTAAAAGATTCTCCTCCCTCCCTGCTCCACCCCAGCCCTTGCCACCAAAAACCTTTCTCCCTAGATTGAAAAGAAAACTAGGATGTCCATCCAGGAGATCCATTCTTAATACTCTCATTCAACATCATATTGGAAGTCTTATCCAGTGCAATAATGCAAGTAAAAGAAATGAAAGGCAGGCAGATTTTAAAGGAAGTCAATAAAGCCATTTCTATGCACAGATGACATGATCACCTGCATAGAAAATCTCAGGGCTCTACCAAAACCCTCCTAGAGAAAAGTGAGTTCAGCAAGGTTACAGGATACAATGTCAACACAAAAATGTCTATTGTATTTCTATATAGTAATGACATACAATTGGAAACTGAAATTAAACCATACCATTTACAATAGCTCAAACAAAGTGAAATGCTTAGGTATAAGCCTTACAAAACATGTACAGAGTATATATGCTGAAAACTGTATGCTGATGAAAGAAATCAAAGAAGACCTAAATAAAAGGAGAGACAAAATATCCATGGCATAAAAGACTCAGCATACTAAAGATACTGACTTTCCCTAAATTGACATATAGATTTAATCAAATACCAACCAAATCCCAGTATGCCTTTTTGCAGAAATTGGTAGGCAGATTCTAAAATACATATAGAAATGAAAAGGACCCAGAATGGGCAAACCAACTTGGGAAAAGAATAAAGTTGAAGAACTCTAACTACATGATATCAATACTTACTATAAAGTTACAGTATTCAAAACACATGGTATTGGTAAAGGATGCCAAATAGATCAATGAAACATAATAGAGACCAGAAACAGGCCCATACCAATTTACCCATCTAATATGTGACAAAAGTGCAAAAGCAATTTAATAAAGAAAAAATAGTATTTCCAACAAATGGTTTCGAACCAATTAATCACTCATATGCAAAAAAAAAAAAAAAACCAAAACAATCTTGTCCTATACCTCAAACCTTATATAAAATGTAACTAAAAGTGAATCATAGATTTAAATCTAAAATGTAAAACTTCTCAGAAGAAAACGTAGGAGAAAATCTTCACGACCTGAATTATGTGAAGACCTCTTAGACACGAAAACTAAAGGATAATCCATAAAAGAAAAACTGAAAGATTAGAGTTTATCAAAATTTAGGACTTTTGCTCTGAGAATGAAATGACAAACTACAAACTGGGAGAAAATATTTGCAAATAACAATTCAAACAAAACATTTAAATAATTTTCAAAACTCAACAGTAAGTAAAAAAACAATCCAGCTGAAAAGTTGGTAAAAATTTGAACAATATATCATCAAAGAAGGTATCTATAGGGTGAATAAAAGATGCTTAACATCATTACCTATTGGGGGAATGTAAATTAAAGCCACAATGAGGTGAGGCACAGTGGCTCACACCTGTAATTCTAGCACTTTGGGAGGCCGAGGTAGGAGGACTGCTTGAGCCCACGAGTTGTAGACCAGCCTGGGCAATATAGCAAGACCCCATCTCTACAAAAAAATTTTTAACATTAGCCAGGTGTGATGGTGCACAGCTATAGTCCCAGCTACCTGGGAGGCTGAAGAGGGAGGATCACTTGAGTCCAGGAGGTCAAGGCTTTAGTGAGCCCATGACACTGCCCTCCAGTCTAGGCAAAAGAGTGAGACCCTATCAAAAAAAAAAAAAAAAAGCCACAATCAGTTACCACTACATGCTTATTAGAATGGCTAAAATAAAAAGTACTGGCATTATCAAGTGCTAGGTGGTGAGGATGCAGAGCAACTGAAAGTCTCCTACATTGCTGGTGGGAATGCAAAATTGCACAGCTACTCTGGAAAATAGTTTCACAGTTTCTTATGGTTAAATATACACTTGTCATTTCAACCAGTAATCCTGCTCTATCCCTTGGTATTTTCTATTTTTTTTTTAATTATTATACTTTAAGTTCTAGGGTACACGTGCACAACGTGCAGGCCTGTTATATAGGTATACATGTGCCATGTTGGTTTGCTGCGCCCATCAACTTATCACCCACATTAGTATTTCTCCCAATGCTATCCCTCTCCCTGCCCCCCACCCCACGACAGACCCTGGGGTGTGATGTTCCCCGCCCCGTGCCCAAGTGCTTTCATCATTCAACTCCCACCCATGAGTGAGAACATGTGGTGTTTGGTTTTCTGTCTCTGTGATAGTTTGCTCAGAATGATGGTCTCCAGCTGCATCCATGTCCCTGCAAAGGACGTGAACTCATCCTTTTTTATGACTGCATAGTATTCCATGGTG
>NW_012121932.1:760021-784885 GCF_000951035.1 Colobus angolensis palliatus | reverse complement strand
CAGGTCTGCTCTGATCTTAGTTATTTCTTGCCTTCTGCTAGCTTTTGAATGTGTTTGCTCTTGCTTCTCCAGTTCTTTTAATTGTAATGTCAGGGTGTCAATTTTTAGATCTTTCCTGCTTTCTCTTATGGGCATTTAGTGCTATAAATTTCCCTCTACACATGGCTTTGAATGTGTCCCAGAGATTCTGGTATGTTGTGTCTTTGTTCTCATTGGTTTCAAAGAACATCTTTATTTCTGCCTTCATTTCATGATTTACTCAGTAGTCATTCAGGAGCAGGTTGTTCAGTTTCCATGTAGTTGTGCAGTTTTGAGTGAGTTTCTTAATCCTGATTTCTAATTTGATTGCACTGTGGTCTGAGAGACAGTTTGTTGTGATTTCTGTTATTTTACATTTGCTGAGGAGTGCTTTACTTCCAACTATGTGGTCAATTTTGGAATAAGTATGATGTGGTGCTGAGAAGAATGTATATCCTGTTGATTTGGGGTGGAGAGTTCTGTAGATGTCTATTAGGTCTCCTTGGTGCAGAACTGAGTTCAAGTCCTAGATATCCTTTTCAACCTTCTGTCTCACTGGTCTGTCTAATATTGACAGTGGGGTGTTAAAATCTCCAATTATTATTGTGTGGAAGACTAAGTCTCTTTGTAGGTCTCTTAGGACTTGCTTTATGAATCTGGGTGCTCCTGTATTGGGTGCATATGTATTTAGGATAGTTAGCTCTTCTGGTTGAATTGATCCCTTTACCAGTACATAATGGCCTTCTTTGCTTCTTTTGATCTTTGATGGTTTAAAGTCTGTTTTATCAGAGACTAGGATTGCAACCCCTGCTTTTTTTTTTTTCTTCTTTTTTTACTTTCCATTTTCTTGGTAGATCTTGCTCCATCCCTTTATTTTGAGCCTATGTGTGTCTCTGCACTTGAGATGGGTCTCCTGAATACAGCACACTGATGGGTCTTGACTCTTTATCCAATTTGCCAGTCTGCGTCTTTTAGTTTGGGCAGTTAGCCCATTTACATTTAAGGTTAATATTGTTATATGTGAATTTGATCCTGCCATTATGATATTAGCTGGTTATTTTGCCCATTAGTGGATGTGGTTTCTTCCTAGCATTGATGGTCTTACATTTTGGCATGCTTTTGCAGTGACTGGTACCAGTTGTTCCTTTCCATGTTTATTGCTTCCTTCAGTAGCACTTGTAAGGCAGGCCTGGTAGTGACAAAATCTCTCCGGGTTTGCTTGTCTGTAAAGAATTTTATTTCTCCTTCACGTATGAAGCTTAGTTTGGCTGGATATGAAATTCTAGGTTGAAATTTCTTTTCTTTAAAAATGTTGAGTATTGGCCCCCACTCTCTTCTGACTTGTAGAGTTTCTCCTGAGAGATCCACTGTTAGTCTGATGGGCTTCCCTTTGTGGGTAACCTGACCTTTCTCTCTGGCTGTCCTTAACATTTTTGCCCTCATTCCAACCTTGGTGAATCTGAAAATTATGTGTCTTGGGGTTGCTCTTCTCAAGGAGTATCTTTGCAGTGTTCTCTGTATTTCCTGAATTTGAATGTTGGCCTGCCTTGCTAGGTTGGGGAAGTTCTCCTGAATAATATCCTGAAGAGTGTTTTCTAACTTTGTTCCATTCTCCCTGTCACTTTCAGGTATACCAATCAGACGTAGATTTGGTCGTTTCACATAGTCCCATATTTCTTGGAGGCTTTGTTCATTTCTTTTTACTCTTTTTTTCTCTAAACTTCTCTTCTCGCTTTATTTCATTAATTTGATCTTCAGTCATTGGTAGTCTTTATTCCACTTGATCAAATTGGTTATTGAAGCTTGTGCATGTATCAGGTAGTTCTCGTGCCATGGTTTTCAGCTCCATCAGGTCATTTAAGGTCTTCTCGATGCTGTTTATTATAGTTAACCACTCATCAAATCTTTTTTCAAGGTTTTTAGCTTCCTTGCGATGGGTTCGAATATCCTCCTTTAGCTTGGAGAAGTGCATTATTACCAACCTTCTGAAGCCTACTTCTGTCAGCTCATCAAAGTCATTCTCCATCCAGCTTTGTTCCATTGTTGGCGAGGAGCTGCAATCCTTTGGAGGAGAAGGGGCGCTCTGGTTCTTAGAATTTTCAGCTTTTCTGCTCTGGTTTCTCCTTATTTTTGTGGTTTTATCTACTTTTGGTCTTTGATGCTGGTGACCTACAGATGGGCTTTTGGTGTAGATGTCCTTTTTGTTGATGTTGATGCCATTCCTTTTTGTTTCTTAGTTTTCCTTCTAACAATCAGGTCCCTCAGCTGCAGGTCTGTTGGAGTTTGCTGGAGGTCCACTCCAGATCCTGTTTGTCTGGGTATCACCAGTGGAGGCTCAGTTGGAAATGCAGAAATCACCCATCTTCTGCATCAATCACGCTGGGAGCTGCAGACTGGAGCTGTTCCTATTTGGCCATCTTGGAATGGGGATACTCCTTGGTATTTTCTCTAGGGAAATGAAAATGTATGTTCACATAAAAACCTGACACAAATGTTTGCAGCAGCTATATCCACAATTTCAAAAACTAGAAACACCCTAAATGTCCTTCCTTGGGTGAATAAATAAATAAATGCTGATAAAAGTGTCTGGTGGAATATTACTAGGCAACAAAAATGAAAAAACCTCTTGATATTATCGAACAAGTCTCATGAATCTCTAAAGCATTATGCGGAATAAAAGAAGCAAACCTTAAAAGATTACATATTGTATGATTCTATTTATGTGACATTTTCAGAAGGACAATACTATAATGATGGAGAAGAGATCAGTGTTTGCCAGGGGTTGGAAATGGGGAGAGAGAGTCCTAATTGTCCATGTGTTAAAGTTTCTAGAACTGTACATCAAAAATAAAACAGCTAATTTTACTGTATAATACTTATAAAATATAATTTTGTATGGTGAAAAGACCCTTTTTTAAAAAATAATGTTATCTTTTGACTTAAAACAAAAACAGAGAAGCCCCATTTTTATACCCATTAGATTAGCAAAAATCAACACACTTATCAAGACAAGATTTTGGGGAAAATCAATACACTAGAAGGCTACTGGTGGAAGACTAAATTGGTAAGTCATTTAAAAAGAAAATTTTCCTATTAGAATATTAAATATACTTCATGGCCCAGTGATTATAATTTTTGTGTAAAAAACATTCATATACATATTCAACGAGGTTTTTACAGGAATCTTCATTCTGACATTGTTTGTAATCACAAAAAATTGTAAACATCCTAAAGTTCATCAGTAAAGGAACAGCCAAGAAAATATACCTATTCACTAGAATATAATACACCCTGTAAGAGGAATACAGCAAATCTATTTGTTTATTTATTTATTTTTTGCATAGAAGGAGCCCCAAGACATATTTGTAAATGGGGAAACAAAAGCAAATTGCAAATCATTCCATACTGCATGTTACCATTTATATATTAAAAAGAATATTGCATAAGTACACACATATAAAAATGTAGTACAAAGTCTCTAAGACATACAATGAATCAGGAACAGGACTTTCTGTGAGAATAGGTGGAATAGAAAGCATCTAAAGAAACTGCTTTTTTTCTTTTTCTTTTTTTACACTGAAATGTTATTACTATATTACTTGCGTTTTAAAAATAAATAACCTTTGGCCAGGCATGGTGGCTCACACCTGTAATCCTAGCACTTTGGGAGGCCAAGGCGGGCTACTCGGGAGGCTGAGGTGGGAGAATCACTTGAACCCAGGAGGCGAAAGTTTGCAGTGATGGAGATCGCACCACTGCACTCCAGCCTGGGCGACAGAGTGAGATCCTGTCTTGGAAAAAAACAAAACAAAATAAAAAATAAATAACTTTTAAGAGGAAACATACTTAATCTATGCTATAGACTGAATGTTTATGTCCCCCCTCAAATTCACATGTTGAAACATAATCCCCAATGTAATGGTATTTGGAGGTGAGGTTTTGGAAGGCAATTAGGTCTTGAAGTCAGAGACCTCATGAATGGGATTACTGCCCTTATAAAAGAGACCCCAGAGAGCTCCTTCGCCCCTTCCACCAAGTGAGAACACAGCAAAAAGAGGGATCCTGTGCACCACAGGTCCAGAAGCCTCCTTAGACCTGCTCAGTCTCCTGGCTATTAAGCGCAGTGGGTGTCTGGGCCTATGGGCAGGCTGTAGGCTGAGGCAGAGTTCCCCAGCCAGGGCTGACCATCCGGCCTGGACATCCCTGACTAGCCACTACTGAAAGGCTGGTTCAAATCTCACCTCCTCCAACAAGCTCTCCATGAGTGCTTTTGCAACCAGGAAGCCCTTCAATATTTTTGAAGTGAGTTTGGACTGCAGTTAATCCTTGCAAGTCCCGCAACTCATTCAGCCCTTCCATGTACACTCTGGCAATTACTTTCATAGACTCCTCTTCTTGTTTCCTTTCTACTCATTCTAGCTTGCTCAACTGGATTCTAAGCTCTGTCAGGACAAAGATCATTTCATACAAACATTTCATACATTGCATTTACTCCAAATATGAAATGATCTTTTTCTCACCTGGCACAATGCTGAGTACACAGCAAGTGCTTAGTATGTAGGTAGCATCATATGCCAGCCCTTTAAAGTTAGTGCCATGCCCAAGTGCCCGTCTGGAGGTTAGGTCACAGAGCCTCAGTAGTCGCCTCTTGGCATCAATATCCAACCTCCTTGTCTGCTTACCCAGGCTCTGGCTCTGCCCTGAGGTTTTCGTTCTACCTCTGATGACTTCCCTGTCTGTAATGAAGTCTCCATGAACCATCACACCTCGATTCTGTTGCCTCCCCACACACAATGCTGCTTCTTAGCTTGCAAATATTTTCTAGAACCTCACTGCTTCTTCAGCATCCATCAGAAACCCTGGTTTTGCCCCTCAGTGCCCAGTGAGACATCTCGGGCGGGTGAATGGAAGGAAAGATGACAGGTGGATACACACAGCACCTTGCTGCCCTCCACAGACCTCAGCGGATGTGTTGCTAGCAGTCTTTGCCACCTACTGTACCTCTGCCTTGCCCTTGCCTCTGCCTATTAATTTCCTGGTAGACCTCTAAAACCCATATCCAAGCCTATTTTATTTGACAGTTTTCAACATACACTTACTGAATAGCTAATATGCCTAATAATGAGTTCCTAATAAGGAACTGCATTTTGTAATTCTTCCAACTCAGTATGACAATTCTCTTTTCTGAATCTCTGAAATACTGCTGGTCAACTTCTCTTGTTATATTTGTCATAGTTTGCCTGGTCTTATCTATTTATGTATTTGCCTTTGCCACCAGTCCCTCATTAGACTGTAAGCGCTTATGGGTGACTTTTTATACATTGCTATCTCTCTTTATATTTCTGGCATCCCTCGAGGGCAGGGTTTTGTGGCTAGTAAGGCTCAGTGGGTATTTCTGATTGACTCAATTCACTAAATTGAGTTAAATGGCGAGATAAATGGATGGATGAATGAAACTATTAATACACGGTTCTGCAAATCTCCCCACAGTGCCCATCCATGGTTCTTCACAGAATAGACCTTCAGTCAATGCTGTTGACAGACTGATTGATGTGTTTGAAAATGAAGAGTGATTCCTGGTGAGTCAGAGGTTTTCATTTACTCCATGTGTTTTGGCTTCAAACCCTAAAACAGTCATGCCCGATGTTTCAAAACCAGAACTGCAATCGTCTTCCTTCTACAGCCAGGTTGCCACAGAGATAGGGCCTAGAGAACAAAATGCTTCTGAATGGATCGATCGAGGCATATCTGAAGATAGAAAGTTCCAAAGGCTTTCCTGGACTGCCTCTAGGACGGGCCCTATTATTAACCTCCTCTGTGAGGCTGAGCTGCTGTCTGGCCTTGCGTGACTGAAATGATTTTCTCCTGGACTCACGCCGTGGCTTTGTAGGCCACAACCACTGCCTAGAAGCCAAGTCAATCTGAGAAATAAGGGAGGCCCTAGTGGTTTGTGGTTTTAGAAGGCGTTTCCTTTGACATTAAGCCCGAGAAAGGACAAGCAAGCCACAGCAGGTTCAAGAGAAAGGGAGCAAAGCCTAGTTTGGGGTGACCAGAGGTGACTTCCCAGCCCCGTCCCTTCTAGCAGCAAGACCCCCACAGGATCAAGTGCCTATAGGGGTCAGGGGGAGGGAATGCCCATGGACCTATGTGCAGCTGACTGCAGGGGTGCCGCTGGTATTCAGAGAGAGTGTCAAGGAAAGGGCAGCTCGGGAGTCATGAGCTGTGCACTGTGAAACAGCTGAGTGGGCACTGGGGCGGGAGGGGCAGGGATGGAGGGAGACACTGAGACTGCAAATATGTAACTGAATGGAATTTAGTCTGTAGATACTTCCTGTGGAATTGTTTAAGTATGCCCTACTGTCCAGCCCACTGACATGGGAGAAAGGGTCTTGCCAGTTCCAATTCACAAAAGAGGAGGCTGCAACTTGCGTTCTCAGGGATAATGCCCCCGATAGCAGAAAGCCACTGGCCTCCACAACTGGGAAAATAAGTACATGCCTATAACAGTGTGATCTCAAGGGTGCTGCACAAACTTCAGAGCTTAAAAAAAAGACATTACTTGTCCCTGAGCAGGGTGATGTGTAAAATTCCATTATTGCTTTTCCCTGAGGCTTAAATATTGGTGAAAGTACAAATACGTAGGGGGAACCCTTCAAATACTTCGTCATGTACACCTCAGTGTCTGGAACCTTTTTAGATCCTGTCCTATGGGCAGGTTTTCTGAGGGGAGAGATGGAGGAGTTGAGATAGTTGGGGAACTCCAGGTAACAAGAAGGAAGAGGCTTAGAGGGGCAGAGGAAGGGGCATAAACAGAGCTAACACACTGATCCCAAACAGGCTGACCCTTCCACAGTTTTACCCGGGGCCAGCCCTTCAGATTCTCGTCAGATTCATTCATTGCTGCACCATCCTTAAAAGAAATAGGGCATCACGTTCTCCTAACCAGCACCGGCTTCAGGGTGTGGCACCTGTGCAGTCACCTAGGGCTTGTGTTCAGAAGGGCCCACACTTTAATGCTCTGCAGTTGCTGTCTTAAAATACCTTATATTTTTGGAATAAAGGGCCCCACATTTTCACTTTGCATTAGGCCCTACAAATTATATAGCTGGTCCTGCTCTTAACTATTCCCTAGCAAATCACAAAAGCCCTCTGAACAGAGGTCAGTCTAACCTCACAATTCTCTCTTCATCATACATGTTAGTTCCTTCAGTATATTTTTACACATCAGGGAATATTTGAAGAAATGTCCTTAATTCCAAACACTTTAATTCACCTTCACCAACTAAGCCTCTTTTGAGGTGACTTAGGTATCATGTGATCCATCCTATTATTAGCACATGCCTAGCCATCCCCAACCCACTCACCACCAACAAACTCCTGCTTTCCTTGCCCTTATATATATCTGTCTCTTAGCAGAAGAGAGGCACATGACCTCCTAGCCTCAAGAATACTTGGCACAGGTCCCTGTTTCTCAGCCGTATCTATTGTTCTAATCCAGAATGACGCTGGCTTCTCCGCGTCTTTCTGATATTTCTGACTTTTAGTAGGCAATGCCATTAATCAATCGGCTGCATCTGTTTTGGAAAAATTAAATAGCTCAAGTCAAGGCAAACACAGTAAATAATCCTTCAACAATCCAGGAGAGTAGTGGGGGCAGAGAAGGCAGGGTTTTGTCTCCTCATTATTTGAAATGCATTTAATCTGCTGCTGGATCCTCTGCACCTGGGCTAGGGTTACTTACTGGACACGGAAAGAAGAGATCAAAAGCTCTTTAAAAATGTGAGGCCCAAACCAGGGTATTAAGAGTGTAAGTGTGCTATTCAACACATGTGTTGTGGACAATGAGTTAGCCAATCGGAGGCTGTGAAGTGGCTCTTCCCTGTGGTTTAAAACTATAGAAATACACTTAATTATTTAGTAAGTACGGACTCCCTACGGAGAGGCAGTAATGGTACAGTGGTTAGGTATGGTGGAGTCAAACGAGCTGGATTCTAACCTTGACTTTTTCTTTTACTAACCGTTGACCTTGGGGAAATTACTTAACCATACTGTGTCTCCATTTCTTTACATGCAAACTAAAAATGTAACAACCACATCAGGGTTATTGGGAGCATAAATGAATTAGTGTCTATGTGGTGAATCGAAGATGGCTCCAAATTCATTGACATTCCTTCCATTGAGAGGTGGGATTTTATTCTCTACTCCTCTTAATTCTGGGCTGGCCTGTTACAACTTTGGCTAGTAGAGTGGGGCAGAAGTGAAATTTGCCAGTTCTGGGCCCACCCTTAAAGAGAACTGGAAGTTTCTATCTTAGTCTCTTGGAGCCCTGAGCCAAGAAGACTGATTTCCTCAGTAGAGAAGCCACATGGAGAGGCAGTGAGACTACAAGAGAAGTGGTGCACAACTGAACACAGGCTTCCAGTCCCTCCACCAAGGTACCAAGGTATGTGAGTCAAGCCACTTTGGATCCCAGAAACCAGCCCATCTACCAGCTGGAAAACACTGAGTGACCCCAATGTAAAGCTGAAGAAACACCCAGCAGAGGCCTGCCTAAATTTCTTACCCATAACATCGGGGAAATATAATAAAGGTGTGGTTGTTTTAACATACAGAGTTTTAAAGTAGTTTGTTAAGCAGCCATACACAAATGGAACAACCTATACAGCACTATAGATGACAACCAAACAGAACATCAGGATAGGGACTGGAACACAGTAGGCAGTCAATGTTAGTTCTTCTACTTACTTAGCACTATACTCATATTGGTAATATTAGATGGATTAAATTTTCTGAACATTTAAAAAACTGGAAACTACATCTAAAAATTCACAACCCTAAGCTCATTGTGGTTAACTCCAAGTACTATATTACTTTTCCCTCTACTACTTCTATTCATGTAGTTCTCTCTTCTATTTCCTACCTCCATTCTATTTTTCAGATTCTTTCACCTGGTTGCCTTCCATGCATGCTTTATATCATTTTCTCAAATGTCAATGCATATATGGTTCACCTGGACATTTTGCAAAAAAGCAGATGCTGGGTCAATAGGTCTGGGACAGATCTAAAATATGCATTCCTAGCAAGCTCCCAGGTTATGCTGTTGTTATTGGCCTATAGGCCACACCTTGAGTAGCAAGCCTTTAGTCTCACCTCAGGTATTACCTCCTCCTGAGACCTTCCTAATCTCTACTCTCTCCAAGGCTGAATCAGTGAGATGCTGTTGCAGACTCTCTTGGCTACCTATCTAAAAGCCCACATTTATTTTCTTTAGTGCTGGCAAAGCTCCAGTTTTACTTTAAGGTCTCCTCTTGCCCCCAGTGGCATGCATGGATTTTAATAGACGTAAATGCAATTCTTGGTGTTGTCCTTCCCTTTGCTGTTATTTTTTATAAGCAGCCAGGTAAGTTGATTCAGAAATGTTTGGAGAAGTCTGCTGTGTAGAGTAGGCACTTCTAGGAAAGTTTTCTTCACTCTTAAAAAGAGATGCACATGAGAGATACAGGCCTATCTGTCCTTGGAATGTTAGTCTGTCGTTATGTGATTCCTGGAGCTACTGCAGCCTTCTTGTGATCATGAGAAGATCTGGATAACATTCTGAGCATTCTAAGTGAGGATGGCAGAGTGAAGATAAAAAGAACCTGGGTCTTTGTTGAGTCACTAATCAACTCTGAGCTTTCCTAAATTAGAGTTTCTTTCTATGGAAGATAATACATCTCTATTGTTTAAGCCATCTTTACTCAAGTTTTCTGTGACTAGGGACCAAGAACATACTATTGTAGATTTATATGTCCTTGTTCTCTTCTACTCAAGCCATGTGTGTCTCACGATCACTGGACTCCCCACATTATTCTGTGATTACACATCTACCTCCTCTGGTCAGGTACCTCTTGACGTTTATTTTTTGTATCCCTCCAACCTGGTATATAGCAAGTGACACAAACTTTTATGAACTAAAGTCAACTCACCATAAGGGTTTTCAATTACAGAAAAATTAAATTTTGGGCCACTTCAGCCATTTTCTCCTGCCAAGGTTTAACCTTGAAGAGCTGCCTCTTGATACTTTGCACTCCTTGACCTTATCACCCACTAACATCAGTAGTCCTGGAATACCATCTCATTCTGATATTAACCCAAATGAAATATCATTAAGAAGGTTGCAGAAAGGCCACATGACTCATTCCAAGGCTGAATAAAAATAATAATAATCAGTCTAGTGATTATAGTAATGCCTTGCCTTTGCATAATAATAGTTACCATTCACTGCACCCACAGTATCCTAAACACCTCTCTACATGCATAACGCCCAACTTATAGGAATACATAACTTCCTAAAAGTCACAGGGTCAGTAAGTAATGAAGTCAGGATTTCATCCCAGGTGTCTGACCCCTGAGCCTGAAAGCTTCCCATTTTGCTCCTTGAAAATCCCCTCCTGAGCACTCCATACTTGCCAAAGTGCTTTTATGCACGTGATCTCATTCGGTGTTCTCAAAGGAGTTGTGGGTATGATCGGGCACATTGTTTTGATATTATTCATGCTGCTAACTAAATGTAAGTTACACTGCGATCATTGTAGAGCTTTTTTTTTTCCTATCCTCCAGTTTATTGTTTTTTACAATCCATTTCAAATAAAGAAACACTTTTTGGAAGGGAAAATAACCTCATGTAACAACTTGGGGAAATTTTTTAAGTGCTAAAGAAAAAAAAATTAAGTTGGCCCAGTTTTTCACAGTGGCATGTTGATGAAATGTCATAAATGAATTGTGGGATGAATGAATGAAATACATCAAAGTGGAAAAATAAATCACAAGAAAGAACCAATTCCCCAAAGAAATAAGGCTGCAGATAGCAATTCCCTAATTTTCAATCCCTCTCACATTTTTCATTCTGAGAAGACCCCTCTGTCTAAATCTCCTTGATGGAGACATAGAGCTAGAGCAATAAGAAAAATCTCATTCTTTAGAGCATCTCTTTCCTTCCATCCTCGGCTTTAGGATAGTGAAATGCCTTTGTTCTCGTGAACCAAGTGGTCAGCACCATCAACAGCCACTCAACAGGTCCCTCAGAAGTGAGGATGGTGCAGGTACCAACAATGCCTATGGGTAAGGAAAGTATGTCCCTACTGAGGGACATACTTTCATCTGTCACAAGAGCATGTGAGTCTTCTACTCAACATTCCCCTTAAAAATAAAAGCCTCTTTCATGGATTATCTAAAGCATTTATGCTTTCATAACCCACTCATAATAAGCTTCCAATGTTTAACTATCTGATGGGTAAATGGCTTGTGTCCCCAATACAGCAGCACATAGGTAGCACGATTCTAAGCTGGAGAAGGCCCTTAGTACGTTTCATATTAACAGAATAAGGCCAGGTTGATGTCCCTCCTTCTATCTCCACATCCAGGTCAATGCCTCACATGGCCTCTCCTATCCCTGGTGTCAGTTACATACATTTGGCTAAAGCAAACACAATTGACTTTAGTGGGGCCCATTTCTGGTGCCTGGCAGTGGGACCTGGCAGAATATGGTTGTCATCAGATGTGGTGACACCCCCCACCTGCCAGCACAGAAGGGAAATTATGCCAAGTAGCCACCATGTAGTGATCCCATGTGACATAGCCCTGGTTGACTGCCAGAAAGAATGAACTTGACAGCAGCCTGTAATTTTGTCTTAGGAGACAGGGGCCAGGCTGAAGAAACAGAAATGCAGTAGTAAAATAACAAAAGTTATCCTAAGAATGTGTCAGACCTGTCATATTGACATGTGATAAGTGATTCACATGAGTTATTGTGCTGCGTCCCTTCTTAACAATGAGGACACTGAGCTCCACAGAGGTTAACAACGTCCCACAGCTCAAAACTGGCAGAGCAGGGATGTGAATGCAGGCCTCTGCCTCCAGAACCCATGGTCTCTTTATCATGCCCTGCTGCTGCTCACAGATCTACCCTTCTGGGTCGGGTGCTCTCAATGCCCTGAGCCTCTGGAAGTTTATCCCAGTCCCATCAGATTTCCTACAGTAGCTTTCCTGCCACAGGTATCCCCTGCCCACCCTGGATACCCACCTCATGCTATGCTATGTATACCTGTTGTGTGTGCCATATACGCCACTATGTTACCTAGCTCTGAATTTTATTATTTTTTAGAGACAGGGTCTCACTATGTTGCCAGGTTGGCCTCAAACTCCTGGGCTCAAGCAATCTTCTCACCTCAGCCTCCCAAGTAGCTAGGACTACAGGAACATACCACCATGCTCAGCTAGGCTCTGGATTTTAAATTCCTTAAGGACATTTATCAGTTGGGTATCAAGGGTCTCTAGCAACTGCTTTGACCTCCAGCTCAACACCTCTTTACTCCCTGTCGTGTATCAGCAGTGCCCAGCACAGCAGTCTTCTCATCCTCTGGACTCCAGCTCCAGGTTCCTGCTGCCCTGCCCTGCCCTTAGATGGCCTCCCTCCTTCCCACCAATGCCTCTGCAAGAAGCACCTGACCGGCTCAGCCCCCACAGACCTCCCCTTCCTGATTTGCAGCATTTACATTCTGCCCCACTTAGCGCAGCATTTGCTTACATTCTCTCATGTACTGTGCACTAATAGCTTCCTGTTTTTAATATCCTTTTTCTGATTTGAGTGTAAGCTCCTTAGAAGCTGGGGCCATGCCTTGCACTTTGCTTACACCACCTTCCCAATCATGCCCTTTCCCAAACTCCAGCCTAATGCTG
Source organism: Colobus angolensis palliatus (assembly GCF_000951035.1). Classification (NCBI taxonomy): domain Eukaryota; kingdom Metazoa; phylum Chordata; class Mammalia; order Primates; family Cercopithecidae; genus Colobus; species Colobus angolensis. The sequence goes on along the minus strand of NW_012121932.1, from coordinate 772,150 downwards.
TGAGGGAGGAGAAGGGACACACAGTACAAAAGGATTCATTCAAGCACCTGTCCCACAAGGGGCTTTGCCCCCTTTGGGTGGAGAACTAGAGTTGGTCAACTGGCTGGCCTTCCTTTTAGAAATCATTTTCTCTACCTACCCCTCCCCTCGTACAGTCACTAAGGTGGCATGCTTTCCCGCAACCTCTGCCAGCCACCCCCTGTAGGGAATTGGTCTCTCAAGTCCCCATGGAGACTGGCAGAGCCTTCTCAAAGGGAAGCAGGCTGGATGCCTCCCCCTGGACTCGGTGTACATTCTCACAGGGACACATTCTGTCTTAGCAGCAGCTCAGCTGGCTTGCAAAGTCCCAGCCACCTCCTGCAGCAAGGCCCCCAGATGGCGCGTTCTGTGGAACACACAGTGATGGAGGGAGGCACCAGCTAGGGAGGAGGGCTGCCTGGGGGCCAAGCGCCACCAAATCATTCATCCTCCATCCTGGCCCTTCTGCAAGATGTCTTGCTCTTAACAGGCTTCCTGATGGCAAACGAAAGCTTCAGCCACATCCAGCCTGCAGAGCTGAAGGCATGTTGGGCAGAGGAGGTGGCTGTCTTCTTTCTCATCAAGCCTTCCTTACTTCCTCTCTCAGGCTGAGTTGGAAAGCTCTTGAAAGGTAGCAGATTGCAGGCACTGAAGGCTGGTGTCTTCTGTTTATCCACATAACAAGGACATTGGCCAATGCAGAAGCCGCTGTACTGTTCCTTCCATGTGCTGCTGGCTCCAGAGCCCCTGAAGCAGCCCGCCTGGGCTGTCTAAACTGCAGCCTCTCCCCTTGACAGCCTCCCACACTTCCCCATACCCCTTCAGGGGAGCTGAAGGTGTGTTCTCTGTGGCAGTGTTTCTCAAATTGTGTGGCTGTGATCTGTCAGTGCAACATAAAATCAATTTACCAGGTCACAAATAGCAATTGTTTTAACAAAATAGAATGGAATAGAAGTGTCAGTACATCACACATAGGAATGGTATGGTGTCACTAGGTTTTGGGGACACACACACAATGATATAAAATCTATTTCCAGCTGGGTATGGTGACTTATGCCTGTAATTCCAACACTTTGGGAGGTCGAAGCAGGAGGATCATTTGAGGCTAGGAGATCAAGACCAGCCTGGGCAACATCATAAGACCTCTGTCTCAATTAATTAAAATAAAATAAATAAAAAATAAAATAAAATGCATCTCCTCCTGTGGCTCACAATCCTGCAGGTTTGCATGCGCCTCTTCCACAGGCTGAAAGGGCCCAGTCTTGCCCCTGACTCAGGTTCTGCCGTGGCAAACTTCTAGGACAGTGTGGGACACTTCTTCCAAGCTGACAAGTTCTCTCCAATTGCCATCATTCAAAAGGAAACAGCTGCTAAGAGCAAGACACAAGGACAAGGACACAGGAAACCAAGAAATAAAGAAGTGATTTCTGCCCTCCAGGAGTTTGGGAATTGGGAATAATGCTGAGATGAGGCCGACCAACTGGAACAAGATATACAAAACATCAGATAAGACGATAGAGTAGGATGTTAATTTCTACTGCCAAAGAGACCCTCAGAGTTCTGGTTTTGAGCAAAAACAGTAAAGCTGCTTTGCAACAGAGTCAGGCACTGCTGTCGAAGTTGTAGCTCTCAGAATTAGGGATGAACTGTTAACTTGTTCCCTTAAGCTGGGTTATTGGTCTTCTGGACTCACCCTCTGTAGAAGCCATAGTGGTGCACAGGACTCTCAAAATTTCTTGCCCTGGGGTCACCTTTCCTGGTCTAGGTCTCCTCACATCCATGTAATTCCTAGAAAAACTAGAATAGGGATCCCAAGGACTAGATGTTACCTCTAGGACTGCTGTTATTTTGCTGCGTGACTTTGGGTGAGCCGCTGCACCTCTCTAGGAGGCAGGATCTTCAGCTACTATTGCGGCTGTGGATAAAAGTGGCTGTACCTAGTCAGTGGCTTTGTGACTTGGTGAACTTGTCTGGTGACAGACACATGTCCGAAAATAATAAGGATCAAACAGACAATCACTGGTCATCTTTCACATCGGAGGGGAAGATCTTTCCTCCACCCAGCCCCAATAAAAGCCCAGGCTCTGCTGTCTTTTATTCCTTGCAGTTGTGAAAAAATGCCTGTTGTTATCTGGTGAAATATGAAAGCTTATGGAGCACAGCGAACTTAAGTAAGTGAACCAGCTGCACTAACCTTAGGGTGGTTTTCCTGGTACATGTAAGAATAGTCCCACCTGGGCAATTGAGGTGGGAGTCTCCTGTCTGGGCCCAGCCTACTCGCCCTTTGCCCTGCTTTGCCCAGACTATGCGACTTCAGCACAGGGACACTGAAACACTGTGGTCACATGTGCAACAAGCTCATAGTTACTCCTCAAGCCTTTGTTTGCAAGTGGAGTCCTCTGCCTTTAAGTTCACCATTAGAGGATCTTAAGAAAGGGGAGGATAATAGATGCATTTTTACTGCAAGACTGGACACTGCCAATTATGGTACCAGTTCTAAGGCCAGTGATAGTATTTCATAAAGTAGACAAGAGGCTAGAGTCTGATGTCCACCACAGTCCCTTTCTGGGCCTTAAAAAGATTTTTTAAATATTTTGCCTCAACGTGTCTTAAGTGTTAACTGGAGCTGGCACACTGCTCCAGGAAACCTTACTCTAGTCCAAATCTAATCCACACGAGGAGGTAGGTCGTGACTGGTGCTTTCTTTTCATAGTGGACAGCAGAAATGACAAAGATTAACCTATAGCAGGAGTGATCTGGTGGTGGAGGGTCCAGTACAAGTGATGCTGGTGCAATTTTGGGACAGAGAAAATTATCTCAAAAGTTATTCCACTCAGGCGCCATTGATTCCTCTTACTCACAAGGCCAAATTTGTTCATTTCCTTCATTCATAATAATGACCGGTCCAGTGAAAATGTACTGACATCTTAATGAATTCTATACAGCAAATGTTTTCTTGGGTGGTTGGGGAGAGGGAGTTGGGAGAGAGTCAGTTACAACTGCTGATGACGTGGGCAATCAATGCAATGCCCGCAGACATAAAAGCGATGAGAGTCACCATCCCAAGGGAAAGAAGTGTTGATTTCCTCAATTCTCATCAAACTGGGCTCTGTTTGGAAAATGGTATTAAAAAGGCAGAAAATACATTTTCTTTTTATTCTCTGAAGGAGAAGGTAAAGATTACAAGAAGAGCAAGTGGATAAAGATATATACACCTTCTCTTGCCGAGGCAAATATACTTCATGATGTATGTTAGAAAGAAAGGAGCCCCCAGAGTTCTCATTAAAACCCAAGTGGTTATTTTAATATGAAGTCTCAGGGTAAAAGCTATGCCTGAATCCAAAAGAACTTTGGATTTACACTGAGACTATAATTAATTGGAGAGAAATGGACTACATTTTGCCAAAATAAGATTCAAACAGTATTGACTCAAAATCTGTCTTTACACATGTGAGACACTTGACAGTTGTTGCAGCAACTTTACGTACATTTTCTCAATTACCTTTTATATAATCTCATAAACCATGGAGGGTAGCCATTACTCTCTCCACTTTACTGAAGAGGAAAGTGAACTGAATAGTGGAAGGACCCCCAGCCACCGAGGCTTTACTTGGGCCTTCTATTTCAGGCTCTAGGCACTTACCCCTATGTCATATGGTCTCAAAATTTCTAAAATCCTTTAATTCACAAAATTCATGTTGAAACTAAATTGTGACCTGAGTAATTAATCGTGGAAAGGTGTGATGCAGGGATTCTAATTGAACTCTGCAGACTTTCCAACATGTTCCTAGTGCTGCTGATGCTTCTGGCTGAGGGGCCACATCTGAGAGCTGCTGACCTAGGGATTTTCTCACTCAGAGCACCTTAAGGACAGAAGCTGTGTCTTCCCTTCTCCGCTGTATCTGACTGTGGCCTGGTCTATCCATTTGGCTTCTGCAAAAATTCATCACAAGCTTATTACCTCATCTCTCAGCCCCTCTGTTGCTGAGGTTTCTCCAGAAAGGAGACTCTACTATAAATGCCATTGGCCACCTTCTCTCCCACCTATTTCACACCTCATAATAGTGATGACACTTCACCATTATCAGTGAGATTCCAGTTACTGGCTCCAATTATAAATTCTTGCCTTTTGCAGTGTATTCTGAGAATCATCCAAGACTTGAGGACAGAAATGAGGAATATAAGCTTAGGTCACAGGAGCAACTTTGCCAAGGAGCTTCATGAGCTAAATACAAGACACAAAATGCACATTAGCACACCCAAGGCTCTGAGAAGTCCTGTGGCATGTACCAAGTTTAACTTTGTTTTACATAGCTCTTCCCAACTTGACATGGCTATGTAAGATCCCTCCTCTTTCCTGGATAACACCTATTGTCATGTGGTGGAATAAGAGCATTAGGAGAAGCACACGTTAGGAAATACTCCATTGCAGAGTTAGTTGACAAGTCCTAGGGAGTGGGCTGGATAATTCCTATTTCAGGTTTACTCCTTATCCACCCCTCCCCAACAAACACATGTGTGGAGGCTACCCTGTAAAAACAGCAGCAGGGGTGAGCAGACCAAAACATGTGTTTCATGGGGGCAGCTAGCTCCCAAGAAGAAGATGGAAGAAATTTATCTCAAATTTACCAAGCAGATGGGTTATTCCTGCTCTCCTAGAAAAGAATTCCAGTCTCTAGACAAGAGACAGAGAGGCCAGAAGCATTACAAAATGTTGTTCCCTCCACATAAAAGAAAATAAGGTGGGAAAGAAGTATTCCCTCTGGCCCCACTACCAACAAAACTGAGGAAGAATAGAAGAGACAGAAGAGCAGCCCCCAAAAAGCTTGCAATATTGTTGGGAAGCATGGCTTAGATTCACACGTGATGCAATGAGTATAAGACATTTTACAAGCATTTATGGTGTAACCCCACATAGGCAACCCCCTAAAAAATTATCAGAAATAGGAAATGCTTCACACATTTGGATGTCACTTGAGTCTATGTATCCAGCAGATGGACTCAAGAACCGGAAAGGGTCTTCATTGTTCCTGCGAGCAAATGCAGTTGACTCCAATTGACTTGATCAGTTGAATCCTTGCGAAAACAAATATGTCCCACTGGAGCAAACTGACCCTCAGAGAATGATGTTTTCCTACCTGAATTGCTCACATGTATAGTCAGCCGACATATGTAATGTATTGTTTTCCTGCCATCCAGGATGAGGGCAGCCCCTTAAACAATTACTGCCCTGGGGAGCACGTTCCAGACTATAATCAGCTTTCAGGATAGGAATAAACTTCAAGGTCACAAGCCAAATTATATTTTCCTGAGGGAGAAGGGCTGAATCATTATATAGGAAGCCCTAAGATGGCCAGGGGTCAGGAAACGAGTCGCCTGTGCTTCCTCTGTGGAGGCAGATCTCGTGTCCCTGATGGTCGAGGTTTCCGCCAAATCTCCTCCTCACTCTTGCGAACAGACAACTCGTTTCCCTGGTTTCCCTCTGGGGACTCTTCCATGTCTCAGCGCTCTTAGGCAAAGCAATAGTTCTTGACCAAACAGGGATGGGGCATCCTCAGCTCCTCATCCATCATTTATCAGTTTCCACCACTAGTCTGCCATCACTTCTCCTTTCTTCAGGCCTTCGAATGCACATTTGGAATGGCTTCCAATAAGTAGACAAAGGATGTGAAGAGCTGGTGCATGAAATAGAAAACAAACTGGCTCAGGAACATACGGAACCAGGTGCAACCTCACTGTGACTCCACAGTAAAATGCTATTTTTTGCTTATCATGTGAACAATGAAACAACATTAAAATGCTCAGTATAAACAAAGGCATGGTTTAAGACAAGGTATGGCTGATGAGAATGTAAAACCACACTGGAAGACACTTTACAAAATCTGACTGAAAGTACTCATGCACATATATTCTCAACTTAGAAATATGTTTACAGTATCACTGGTTTTAACAGAAAATTATAAAATAACATACAGAGCAATCTCATGGAAAGGGTAGAAAAGCATCTGGAAGGTTTTACTCTCAAATTTTATTTTGGGTTTTCTTTGGATCTATATCACCCCTAGACATGGATCCATCCCTGTAATTTATTAGGTTGGTGCAAAAGTAATGGCGGGTTTTTGCCATTACTTTCGATGGCAAAACCCACCATGACTTTTGCACCAACCTATAGATGGCTTCACTCTGACCCTGCTCCAACTGCTTCTCTCCACAGGGCAAGGGCTTTGCAAGGCCAAAGGGATAAACCCACCTGATGCCCTAGCCCATTTTCCTCCTAGTGCACACTGTAGCCCCCAGCACCTGGAATTCCATGGAATTCAAAGCACTGTTAAACCAGTTCCAGGGATGCACAAGCCTCTTTCCAGCCACCTCTTCCTGAGGGTGATTGTGTTGCTGGTGTGCATGCCCCAACTCAACAGGTAGCCAAGAAGGGGTTGTTTGCAGGGGTGTGGACAAAGCTGGCACGTGGGACTGAGTGTCAACACATGCAACACAAACCTCTCATGCTGGACATGGGGACAAAGACTTAGGAGACAAGAGATGAGAAAGGAGGTGGCCAAGGCCAGAGGTCAGGTCTCCACATCCCACTGCGTTCTTTCAAGGACCTTCAAGGAGTCTTCATTTGAACCTGAAATTCTAGACTATTACAAAGGTAAGAATAGAAAGTATTTCATTTAAAAATCTGTTTGTAGGATTTAGAACTCCTAGATATTTATATGTGGTAGATGCACCTTTACTTATACTCCTGCCTCAGATCATGACAATGTTAGGAATGGACCTGCTTTGGATAGTAGAATTAAGGATGATTTTAATTCTCCTCCATTTCAATTTCCTCTCTGTGTTCTTATTTTTCTACTATACACTAAAAAATTGACATTCTGTATTTTAGTAATCCCACATTCATTAGTTTAGTGTAAAAAAATTATAAATGTTGACAAATATTTGTACACCTAAAAATGAAAATAACCTAAATGCTAAACAACCAAGAAATAGTGAAATGAATGATACATCTATGTTGTATGTGGATAAACATATTTAAATTCTATTAATGAACCCGTTTTACATTAATGAAGAAATTTAGTGAAACATGCTTAATACAACATTAATTGGAAAGCAAGTTACAAAATTATATAGTATGACTGTTCTATAAAAATATAATACATATACAAATGCACATATTAAAAAGATGGAAAATCACAAAAGTAGTAACTGGTGATTTATGCCTGGTGAAATTTTGGATAAAAACTTTTTTTCTTTATGTTTTTGTTTTGTTTTTTTCCTACAATGATCAGGAATTAACTTTTACAATCAGGAACTTGCTTAAAAATCTCAATATGTCTGTCATTTGTCCAGGTTTATGTTTCCACGAGGAAGCGATAGCCTAGTAACCTTTGACGTCATCCTCACACAACCCTCCAGCCTTTTGCCACTGTGGAATCCTGCTTTCCAAGCACTATTTCCCTTAGAAACTTCTGACACTTGGGTTCCCTAGTGAAGCCCTGGAGGCCTCATCCTAACTGTGAAGCTGCCTCTTTAGGGAGCCACCAGGAATGTGCTTCCACAGGGGAGCAACATGGGTGCTTTTAGAAGAGCCAAGCAGACCCACCTGCCTTCCCCCTGCTGGGACCTGGCCCCACAGCAGGTGCAAATATGGCCCTCTGTGAGCTGTGGAATCCCAGGCCACCATCACCACCTCCCTCCCCACCTCCCTCCCCACATCTCTTCCCAGGCTTCACCAGGCAGGTACTTCATCTCTTGCTTCCTGGGAGAGGCTCTGATCAATTACTTCACCCAAACACTTACCCTCTAACAGTCTTCATTTTTAACAGGGAGTTGACAAACTTAGCCCAGGGAAGGAATCTCCAAAGGCAACATGTCCTACATGTGACTTCTGAATCCGGAAGACATTTGGGGACTGAATCAGGATGCGAATCAAACCATGTTAACAGCCACAGGGTTCTCCTGTCAGCAAAGCCCACCACGATCCATGGATAGGAGAACTGAGAAGAGCCCCTCTAAGTATTAGAAAACTAAAACTAGAAGAAAAGTCAGGCAAGTCCAGCCAGATACCTTACTCTACCTAGAAATAAAATCTGCAAATTCAGATGAGAACTCCTGTGAGTTCCCAATCCCCAACATGCACTCAATACTTCTGAAAGTTGAGAGAAGGAAACAAAGCTACCTGTTTAGTGTGTGTGTGTGTGTGTGTGTGTGTGTGTATAATTGCAATTGTCATTGTTTTAAAAACACTGCCAAGTAACAGGCTAGCATCTTAAATGTTTTCCCCTGGCACGTGCTCCCTCTGGCCTTCTTTCTCCCACATAATACACAGAGACTTCGTGCAGAGTGGTAGGGAAGGCCTTTATTGGTTCTCATATTCTACAACTTTAAGGAGGAAGGCTGGAAGTCACGAGATAGTTTGAGAGTTAATAGTAAATGCTGGGATACAGACCACTAGAGACACCTCTCTTCCAGTGAAACCATGTGACTTAACCATTCTGAGACTTCATTTCCTCCTCTGTAAAAGAGGGAAAATTACACAAGATATCCAAATCCTTTACTACTCTAAGACTATATTGTTCTGTGGGCTTATATCCCATTTTTTTCTTTCTAAAATCTGTGGATGATTTTCCAATTTGTAATAATATTACCACACCCTGACACTCTTACTGAAATTGTACTTATTTCCGGTTTGGCCAGTTCAGCACCTAATATTATGCTTGTTTCTTCTGAGTTAGTTTTGTCTTCCCAATAAATTCCTTGAGAGAAGTTGCAGAGGAGAGCATGCCTCATTCTTCCTGAAAACATTGCTGAGCACGTAAGACATACTCACGAAGTGGGAATACTAGCTAGGCTGAGTGGATGTCCCGGCATCACAGCATGGATGAAACCTAAGCTTTGTAAACAAGCAAACCCAGGTGGATCCTGCCCTCAGTTTCCTCATCTGTAAATGGAGATGATCATACTCTCATTATTGCTTACCGAGTTTTAAATGAGATTATACACAAGGTGTCTATCACAATGCCTGGTACAGAACAAGAGCTCAGTAATATCAGTTCTTATCCTTTATCATTATTACGATAATATCTGTTCTCTCCTGGAAGTACAGAATTTAAAACCTTGATCCCCACAATGAGGAAAACAATTGGTCTCAAACATACCTCTGGCAGTTTGGGCATCTCCAGGGGGCATCTCACACGAACTCCCTTTTGGTGCAGGTTTTGACCTCAGAGCTGTAGCTGAGGCTCCAGCTTGAGAACAGCTTGGCTCATTGCCTTGAAACTTATTGGCACAATAAGAGATAATGATTTCCCCGGACACACTCACTCAGAGCAGTTATTGTTTAAGTATTTCCCTTATTCCTCCTTTACCGGAAAACAATCCCTTATAGAAATCAGCTGAGGAAGACACTAATAGCAACTCCAAACACACGGCTTTCTCACTGCCCTGACTTGGCAAGGAAGCCTGTTTGGAGCAGTTTGCCTCAGACCCAGGAACAGAATGTGACAAAATAAGTCCCTGTGGACTGATGTGGGCACCGAACAGTTGGCAGCTTTGGGGCCAGCAGGGCCAGTGATAAGAGATTGGTTTCCTCATTTGATGTCCCATTTGGACCCTGTTTGCCAGCCCCGGAAGGTCAGAAGCCACACTACAAAAATAAGAGGTTTTTCTTTTTCTCTTTTTCATCCACCCTCCATGCTTTCCATGATATTTCTTCTCCATCCCTTGGGAAATTTGTGTCTTTGTGAGATCTGTCCTCTGCCCTTCTTTTGTGAATATACCAAGGCAAAGATCCATTTAATTTTCAGAAACTATGTCTGTCAATAAATTGCCTTTGCTCTGTCTCAGAAGGGGCACTGCCACCATCCTCCCTGAGCAGACGTTCCTTATGTATGGGAAGCGTTTCTCATTATCTTCTTGACCTCTTGTGCAATCTTCTTTTCAAGTTCTTGCGTTTTTCTTATCATGGTTTGCACTCCCTCAACCTCATTCTGTAATCGGCGGCATCCTTCTCAGCACCTGGCGTTGGCTCCCTTGCACACGTCCTCTGGTGTAACCTTGGTCGTTTCCCCTCCTTATTCACCAGAGCCTCTGAAATTGGGAGTGTCGTCCTTGCTGTCACCAAACCCAGCACTTCAGCTATTTTGCTTCCAGCTCTTCCAACCTTGCCTTCTAAAGGCCAGGCTGGAGAAATTGCCTTTCCATGAGTGTTTATTCATTGAGCACCTACTATGTGCCAAATATGGTTCTAGATGAACAAGACAGACATGGTCCCTGCCCTCATGGGGTTACAGGTAACACAAAAGAGACATATAAACAGATAGTGCATAATGGTGAGCCCAAAGAGCCCAGACCAGCACAGCCACCTCACAGTGGCTGAGTGGGGTTGTTTAAGTCTTTGAGGGCCACATTAGCAGTAGTGTGCATTTCCACATTAAATCACAGAACATTCCGTCCAACAGTGTTACATCCACAAAGCTGAATTTTCAGCAGTTGCTGTGATAAAAAGAAGCACAGTGTGAAAATCAGTGCAGTGTCCTGATTCCAAAACTTGAGAAGGTGTGCAGGGCCCAGTAGCTCTGTCCATTCCATGAGTAAGAAACTGTGACTTTTTAGGAATGAATTTTTAAAACTCTATTTTCATCCATTTTGTGAGAGTTGTTTTTCAAACAGCTACTAAGTGATGAGGGGATAAACACCGAGTACATTATTCAGCCCTAACTGCATAATGACAGTAACTTTCGGGATTTCTTTTGACCTCGAAGTGCAATAAAAAAAAATACCGAGAAGCTAAGGCACCATGACAGAGAAAGTTTAAGAACTTCTGATCAAAGCAAAGATCTGAAGGATGAGAAGGATTTGTTAGTTGGGCCTAGAGGAAGGGAAAGAAGGTTCCAGACCAAGCAACAGGATAGCCAAAAACAAGATATGAGAGAACAGGATGAGTTGGAGAACTAGAAACTGTCCAAAGGTGCTTATTTCTTAGTCCCCCAGTGCAAGCCACCCTTCCCATCTCCTACTGCCCCCACCCTCACCCACTGACTCACACACTTGCCCACCCCTCCCCAGCCCCACAGTCCTGCCCTACTATCTCTCCTCCTATTCCCAGGCCTCCAAGGGCTGGGATCAGGCCTGAGCAGAGAACATCAAGATCTAAGGATTAGGTGAGGCTACAGGACTGAGGCCAGGCAGATGGTCGCCCCAGGGCTGCAGGGTAGCAGGCAAGAGTCAGGGTGTCGGCAGCCCACGTGGCAGGTCTGGCAGCCTTGCAGGTCTGGCAACAGAGAGATACTGGATTTCAGGGACAGGACCTCAGTCCCTGGAAGGAACTGAGGCTCTGAGCAGGAAACCAAGCAGGGACACAATTCCCAGAAATGGGGCACAGAGCGGGAGTTCAATGACACTGAACAAGTCAGGAGCCCAGTTACAAGAACAGGCACCAAACCACAAGGACTTGCTGAGAGGGTGCAGTTTATTGATAGCAAGGAAAATCAGAAACAACTTGAATGTCCATAAAGAGGGAATAAATCCTTGGTGGTAAGACTGCAGTGAGGAATGCTATGCAGCATGAAAAACCCATGTTCTGTAAGCCCATGTGATAGTATGGGAAAGTTCCTTAAATCACGTGCACTAAGCTGGAACAGCAAGCTGCAATCTAATTTGTAAAATGAAATTCCTGTTTGGTATATATAGTTAGAAATGGCAGAGAAGGAAGAAAAAATTGATAAATGCCTGGAAGGATATATAACCAAATATTATCTAACTGGGCAGAGTCTAGCTGATTGTCATTTTTCTTTTTTCTACTTTTCTGTGTTTTCTAAAGCTAAAAAAAAAGTATTGCCTTGATTTCCTTAATGAAAAGAAACAAAAATAAAGCCACTTAAAGTAATAACCTTTCCCAATACAGACCAAAGTTATAGGAGAAATTGATCTCTCCAATTACTTTGGTTCTCTCTACAAACACGGGAACTCAACAATTAGGGGTGGAGTGGGGAAACAGAAAAAAAAATTCTTTTTTCTTTTTTTCTTTTCTTTTTTCTGGTTTTTTTTTTTTTTTTTTTCTTTTTGAGCTGGAGTCTCACTCAGTCGCCCAGGCTGGAGTGCAGTGGC
>NW_012121932.1:757544-758464 GCF_000951035.1 Colobus angolensis palliatus | reverse complement strand
CGAGGTGGCGGGTGCCTGTAGTCCCAGCTACTCGGGAGGCTGAGGCAGGAGAATGATGTAAACCCAGGAGGTGGAGCTTGCAGTGAGCCGAGATCCGGCCACTGCACTCCAGCCTGGGCGACACAGCAAGACTCCATCTCAAAAAACAAACAAACAAACAAACAAAAAACTAGCTGGGCACAGTGCCTGTAATCCCAGCTACTTGGGAGGCTGAGACAGGAGAATCACTTGAAACCGGGAGGCAGAGGTTGCAGTGAGCCAGCCTGGGTGACAGAGTGAGACTCTGAAAAAAAAAAGAAGGAAAGAAAGAGAGAAAGGGGGTAAGGAGGGAAGGGAAAGGGAAAGGGGGAAGGAAGGAAAAACAGAAGGAAGAAAAGAAAAAAGAAAAGAAAAGAAGGAAAGAAAGAGTAAATAAAGACTGGAAGTTTTATTTGAAGGAATGAGAATTTTTCTCCAGTCGCTTAGAAACTCAATATAGCATTAAATGGAGATGACCATTTAAACAACCAAAGAATCATAGAGAGAGGACAGAATCCATTGTGGAGGTATGAAGTTCTGAGAATCCTCGGACACCATTAAGTTTGTCATCAAAGGAGCTTCACCCTCAGTGAGCCACATGAGGCACCGAATGAAGCTGTCACTGACCCAACAGACCAGCCAACAGACCCACAGCCTCCATCCTGTGCTCCCAACACACAGTCTAGTCCTGACCTTCCAACCCCAGGCCAAGTGTGGGAGCAGCATGGTCCAGAAGCTGCTGCACCTAGAAAGGAGCTTTCTTCTCTATCCTAACTCCTAAGGCCCTGAGACCTGTGGCTGTCTTCCTAGTCCTTGACCATCTGAGACATTTTCATGTGTCTTAAGGAGCAAATATATAGATATATATCTCCTATTAAGGAGTAAATATGTATATTTTAATA